>NC_069500.1:276351840-276651840 GCF_027579735.1 Bombina bombina | reverse complement strand
GAGAGTGAGTCTTGATGGGCCAGATGGATGGGCCCGTGGCTGGATTGGTAAAGGGCAGAGAGCTCCAGTCCGACTCAGACGCCAGCAAGGTGGAGGTGGAGTACTGGTTTGGGCTGGTATCATCAAAGATGAGCTTGTGGGGCCTTTTCGGGTTGAGGATGGAGTCAAGCTCAACTCCCAGTCCTACTGCCAGTTTCTGGAAGACACCTTCTTCAAGCAGTGGTACAGGAAGAAGTCTGCATCCTTCAAGAAAAACATGATTTTCATGCAGGACAATGCTCCATCACACGCGTCCAAGTACTCCACAGCGTGGCTGGCAAGAAAGGGTATAAAAGAAGAAAATCTAATGACATGGCCTCCTTGTTCACCTGATCTGAACCCCATTGAGAACCTGTAGTCCATCATCAAATGTGAGATTTACAAGGAGGGAAAACAGTACACCTCTCTGAACAGTGTCTGGGAGGCTGTGGTTGCTGCTGCACGCAATGTTGATGGTGAACAGATCAAAACACTGACAGAATCCATGGATGGCAGGCTTTTGAGTGTCCTTGCAAAGAAAGGTGGCTATATTGGTCACTGATTTGTTTTTGTTTTGTTTTTGAATGTCAGAAATGTATATTTGTGAATGTTGAGATGTTATATTGGTTTCACTGGTAAAAATAAATAATTGAAATGGGTATATATTTGTTTTTTGTTAAGTTGCCTAATAATTATGCACAGTAATAGTCACCTGCACACACAGATATCCCCCTAAAATAGCTATAACTAAAAACAAACTAAAAACTACTTCCAAAACTATTCAGCTTTGATATTAATGAGTTTTTTGGGTTCATTGAGAACATGGTTGTTGTTCAATAATAAAATTAATCCTCAAAAATACAACTTGTCTAATAATTCTGCACTCCCTGTATATTCCATACAACAACACTCCCGCCCTTGTGCGCTGATTTAATTACCAGATCAGGATTTGCATTGAGTAATTCAAGGGACATTTTTTTATCCTTAGTGAGGTTACCTGTGACTTTCTTCAGTTGGAGTGATAGGTTCACCAAATCTGTTTCAATTTTCTTTGGTAATTTACTAAAATGTTACCTCTTAAGTGAATTGGGTAAAATATGGATTTAGGTTTAAAGAACCAGTCAACACAGTAGATTTGCATAATCAACAAATGCAAGATAACAAGACAATGCAATAGCACTTAGTCTGAACTTCACAGGAGTAGTAGATTTTTTTCTGACAATTTTAAAGTTATGTATTTTTCCACTCTCCCTGTACGATGTGACAGCCATCAGCCAATCACAAATGCATACACGTACCATGTGACAGCCATCAGCCAATCACAAATGCATACACGTACCATGTGACAGCCATCAGCCATTCACAAATGCATACACACTTTTTCTTGCACATGCTCAGTAGGAGCTGGTGACTCAAAAAGTTTAAATATAAAAAGACTGTGCACATTTTGTTAATAGAAGTAAATTGGAAAGTTGTTTAAAATGGCATGCTCTATCTGAATAATAAAAGTTTAATCTTGATTGAGCGTTCCTTTAAAACCTATGTGCGAATCTATCACTCCTAACTCCACATTGCTTTCAAGTCTCATTTCTGCCACACTATGCATATCTCTCAGTTCTCCAAAGTTAAACTCATCTTGCTTAGATGTGTGACTAGAGTTTGATAAGTGTGCCTCTGACTCATTAGAGTCTTGTGTTTGACTGGTAGAGAAGTGTTTCCTAAGTGTCAAATGTCAAATGAATTTATTAACATAAACCAATGTTTGAAAGAGATTGTAGGTACAAAGCCCAGACCATAGCTTAAGACTTTAATTTCCATTTTATTAAGCACATAATCAGTTAAGTTGATGACATTGGTGGTATGTGTGTGGTCAGTGGCAGTTACTGTACGTATTTGTTTTGTCCCCTTCTCAGGTGGTATCATACTTGGTTGTGTCTCCTCTTCCTGCCCCCCTCCTCCTCTTGTGGGGTTCATTGGGGGTAGGTGAAAAACCTGATCTATTTCTGATTGTTCGGTCACTTGTTTAGCTGCACCCTCTGTAGTGTTAAGTGTCACAGAGTATTTATTAAGGGGCGCTAGTTTTGGTAAACTGTTGGCCCTTGGTGTGTGTATTGGCAAACGCAACTGATTTTTTAATTGGTGCAGGTTTCAAAATTGGTTTCGGGGCAGTATCCCTAGAGTTACTTATGGTAGCTGTATTGGTTGTTAATCTCACTTTCTGAGTGACAATCTTCCCCTGAATCTGTATCTGCGTTCGTGTCCCTTGTTTCTGTTGCGTCTAAAGCCCTTGTCCGTAGATTTGCCCCTGTTTCTCCTCTGCCAGATATAAACTTTGCCTGTGTTGTAATCAGCCTGGTTCCTCATGCATTTGGCATGTTTAATTTCTGCAAGTTCTTTTTTTAATACTATAGTTTCTTTTAAAAGAATCAAACTCCTTATATTTACTTTCTATAGTGCACATATCTAGTTCAGATTGTAGCACTGTGATTTGTTCTCTTACTTTTAACAGCTGAATATCTTTATACTCAATTATGTAAGACATTAATTGGAAAGAACATTCAGACAGTGAATTATTCCAACGATCTATGAAATCTTTGACCTCAATCATAAAGGTTTGAAATTTTCTAATGTGTAACCCCCCTGGGTATGATCCTTAGACGAATGTACATTTGTCCCATTTCAGTTTTATTTCTTTAACCATCAGATATTCCATTTGTTGGAATTTGTCACCTAGTGGGGTTAACTAAGTAAATCTCAGAAAAAATATTTTCAGTCTTGCTCTAATACATCAAGATCTTCCATAGATGTAAGAGAGTAGAACTTGTTCTCCAGTTGGGAGTCTCTCAAATGTTGTGTCATGCTGATACTGTAAGGGCAAATAATAGGCTAAAGAAAAAATTAAAAGTGCACAAAAGAGAGATGCTAACAGTCCAATAATCCAGATGGAAAATAAACAGTGGTAGCATGGTCAGCGTCTCTCACGAACAACAGTGAGTAGTGAGCAGAGGCAATTTGTGTGAGCAAAAAAGGCCAAGTGCTATCAAGCTCCCAAATGCTTGAAGAAAGACCAATCAAGAAAAGCAATTAGGCCAGCTCCAGCCACAAAACTGCCTGGGTGGTATAGTAACAATAATAATGAAGTGTCCACAGATGAACCTGTAGAATACAGAGGGCAGCCCCACAAACACAGCACAGATGAAAGAAGGAATATGCAAGTCCCCAAAGCAGCAGAACAAGGTAAACTTTGTTAACACGGTTGGATGCTCACCGCCCTTCGTAGCTGGAAATCCATGCTGCTGACAGGTTACTGCTTGTGCATCCACTGAGGGGAATCCTCATCCAAGCGGCATCCAAAGTGGCAGCGATTCACCGCTAGCTCCACGAGGGTACTCGATATCGTCACAGACACTCCTCCACCATGTGACACGTCACGCTCCAATCAGCAACGGCTGAGTCACTGAGCAGCTGAAAGGTGCCTGGCTGATGGGAAATGAAATCAACTGCAGTCACAAGGAAGTATAGCCGGCACCCTTTCAGATAAAACATTGGATCTTTATTTAGGTCACATATAAAAACAGAAGATCACGCCTAACATGTTTCAGATACATTGCCTTAGTCGTAAGCGTGATCTGAATTAAAACATTTCAATAATTTATACCGTATAATTAAAGGTATCTACTAGAAATCTAATCCATACAACAAACAACCACTCAAAACAAGACAGTAAAAGATATAACACATTTTGTGCAGTCCACAAAACAAAAACATTTCAGAAACACTTGATCCAATAACATCAGCCAGAAAGCAAGACAGAATCAGCATAACAGTATATTTTTTCAAAAACACCCACATATATTTTTTAATCACTAAAGTGGTAATCAATACTGAGCGTTATTTGACCTTTCTACACCTTTGATCAATAAGTAACATTTTTGTTTCTGTCGTCATTGTAAGTATACTGAAATACAGCATCTACTTAACTTAACCCCTTAAGGACCAAGGCCATTTTTCAATTTCTTTCCCTTAAGGACCAGGGCTATTTTTACATTTCTCCAGTGTTTGTGTTTAGCTGTAATTTTCTTCTTGCGCATTTACTGTACCCACACATATTAAATACCGTTTTTCTCGCCACTAAATGGACTTTCTAAAGATACCATTATTTTCATCATATCTTATAATTTACTATTAAAAATATAAAATATGAGGAAAAAATGGAAAAAAACACACTTTTTCTAAATTTGACCCCCAAAATCTGTTACACATCTACAACCACCAAAAAACAACCATCCTAAATAGTTTCTAAATTTTTTTGCAAGTTATAGGGCAATAAATACAAGTAGCACTTTGCTATTTCAAAACCACTTTTTTTTCAAAATGAGCGCTAGTTACATTGGAACCCTGATATCTGTCAGGAATACCTGAATATCCCTTGACATGTATATATTTTTTTTTAGAAGACATCCCAAAGTATTGATCTAGGCCCATTTTGGTATATTTCATGCCACCATTTCACCGCCAAATGCGATCAAATAAAAAAAATGTTCACTTTTTCACAAATTTTTTCACAAACTTTAGGTTTCTCACAGAAATTATTTACAAACAACTTGTGCAATTATTGCAGAAATGGTTGTAAATGCTTCTCTGGGATCCCTTTTATTCAGAAATAGCAGACTTATATGGCTTTGGCGTTGCTTTTTGATAATTAGAAGGCTGCTAAATGCCACTGCGCATAACACGTGTATTATGGCCAGCAGTGATGGGGTTAATTAGGGAGGATGTAGGGAGCGTCTAGGGTTCATTTTAGCTTTAGTGTAGTGTAGTAGACAACCCCAAGTATTGATCTAGGCCCATCTTGGTATATTCCATGCTACCATTTCACCGCTAAATGCGATCAAATTAAAAAAAAAAGTAAAATATTTCACAATTTTAGGTTTCTCACTGAAATTATTTACAAATAACTTGTGCAATTATGGCATAAATGGTTGTAAATGCTTCTCTGGGATCCCCTTTGTTTAGAAATTGCAGACATATATGGCTTTGGCGTTGCTTTTTGGTAATTATAAGGCCGCTAAATGCTGCTGCGCACCACACATGTATTATGCCCAGCAGTGCAGGGGTTAATTAGGTAGCTTGTAGGGAGCTTGCAAGGTTAATTTTAGCTTTAGCATAGAGATCAGCCTCCCACCTGAAACATCACACCCTAGGATCCCTCCCAAACAGCTCTCTTCCCTCCCCCATCCCACAATTGTCCCCGCCATCTTAAGTACTGGCAGAAAGTCTGCCAGTAATAAAATAAAAGGTATATTTAAAAAAAAATGAAAAAATTGTATAGCATATTTACATATGCTGCTGTGTAGGATCCCCCCTTAGCCCCCAACCTCCCTGATCTCCCCCAAACAGCTCTCTAACCCTCCCCCTCTACCTTACTGGGAGTCATCTTAGGTACTGGCAGCTGTCTGCCAGTACCCAGTTTAGAAAAAAAATGCCTTTTTTTTATATATTTTTATTTTTTTTCTGTAGTGTAGCTTGACCCCCCATAGACAAACCACCACCCCCTCCCAGATCCCTTACAATAATTTTTCTGTTGATCCCCCCTATCTCCCACTTATCACCTTTTTCTGTAGTATAGCGGTTCCCACCCGCTCCCTCCCCGTGCACACGCCCCCGCCTGCCCGCCGCTCCCCGTGCACGTGCGCGCGTCCATGCGCGCTCCCGACATCCCCGCCCCCGATCCCGCCCCCTCTCTCTTCAATGCTCCATCGATGGCCGCCCACCCGCTTCCCACGTCAGCTCCCACCCACCAGGATCGCTTCCAGCCGCTTTAATCCCCAAAGTCGTACAGGGTACGTCGCTGGTCTTTAAAGACCAGGTTGTGTGCGACGTACCCTGTACGACTCGTGTCGTTAAGGGGTTAAAGTGATTGTAATATTAATAATTTTGCTGGCTGGTATATAAAAGTATTATTAAAATCAGGGGCACTTTCTTGATTAACATTTTTAGACGCTTCTTTTGTTAAATATTTACTATTTAGTGATGGTAAACATTGCGCCGTTCCTCCATCCGCATCTTATAAATTGTTTAGCTGAATGATGATGAATCCGTCTTTAGCCAATCATTACGTGCCCTACGAGCTGGACGCCAGGCCAATGAAAGTGCCCCTGATTTTAATAATACTTTTATAAACTAGCCAGCAATATATTAAACATTACAATCACTTTAAAGGGATACTGAACACATTTTTTTTTCTTTTATGATTCAGATAGAGCATGCAACCTTGTAATTTACTCCTATTATCAATTTTTATTCATTCTCTTGCTATCTTTATTTGAAAAGCAGGAATGTAAAGCTTAGGCGCATGGCCATTTTTGGTTTAGCATCCTGGATAGCACTTGCTTATTGGTGGCTACATTTAGCCAACAATCAGCAAGTGCTACCCAGGTGCTGACCCAAAAATGGACCGGCTCCTAAGCTTTAAATTTCTGCTTTTCAAATAAAGATAGCAATATAACGAAGAAAATTTGATAATAGGAGTAAATTAGAAAGTTGCTTAAATTGCATGCTTTATCTAAATTATTAAAGAAACAAATGTGGGTTTAGTATCCCTTTAGCTGCACTATTGTGTGTGTATAGAAGAATATCTATATAGATTATTTAAAAACTACTGTATCCAAGACCTTCTATTTAAATATGTAGGAATAAGTGTTTCAAACAGATGGCAAATAGAAGTACAGTATGCTTAGATTTATTGTTGCTTTTAAAGAAAGTGCTTATCAACAGAGACCAAGGCTTATAAATGTAAATGACAGTTTGCTTCCATAACATTGCTGTTATGAAGTTTTTTCTTTGTTCAATATATTGAGTTCTGATTTAAAACATTTTGACATGATTTGGTGTTAATTAACACATGAAATGGAAGTGATGGAATGGCTGTGTTAAACAGGAAGAAACATCATAGTTTTACTGTTTTTAATTTCTGAAAATTAGTTGCTAAGTGCTTGCAAGATAATCTGAAACAGATTAAAATTAGATCTCGAATCTCCGGGCCGTTATCTTGTAATTTCAGAACAATAAAAAAACAAAAAAACAATTAATTTATGATCTTGTAATGATGTGACAGATACTGCACACACACCCCCATACACCCCCACACTCACACACCCGAAGACACACACATCAGCCCACACACACAAATACAGACTTGCACACACACATACTCCCACATATACACACACATGCCCACACACATACGCACATGCACACACACATGCATACACACACACATACACATGCACACTCACACATATGCCCCCCACAGAAACTTACACATGCGCACTCACAGGTACACATACATGCCCCCCACACCTGTACACATGCACACTCACAAATATGCACACATGCCCCCCCACACACGTATACACATGCACACTTACACCTACACACAAATGCCCAACATACACGTACAAATTCATACCCACACATATACACACATGTCCCCCACACACACATACACATTCACACTCACATATACACACATATGCCTCCTTACAGACACATGCACACTCACAGGTACACACACATGCCCCCACACACATATAAACATGCACACTCATACATGCCCCACACACACATATACACACGCACACTCACACTTAGACACACACTTACACATACACACACCCCCACACACACACATACACATGCAAAGGAATCAAATAAAAAAAAGAAATAATCATAATGTACATTAAAATAAACCATAGTTTATCAATTTCTTTCTCAATACTATTTTAGGTGATTACATATTATATATTTACAGATTCAGAACAAAAGTTCTCAATCCAAAACAATCAATTCAACCAGCTAATTGTTTAGAAAATATGACCACTTATTGCCTTTATTTTATGTCAATTGCATCCATATTAGTTTGAGGCTCAATGATTGTCAATGGGTTAAAATAGATTTAATGTAACTATTCAACTAATGAGCTGGAAAGATGATG
The DNA here is from genome assembly GCF_027579735.1 of Bombina bombina. Classification (NCBI taxonomy): domain Eukaryota; kingdom Metazoa; phylum Chordata; class Amphibia; order Anura; family Bombinatoridae; genus Bombina; species Bombina bombina. Next base: position 276,643,826 of record NC_069500.1, on the reverse strand, counting down.
GGAAATAGCTACCGATCAGTCTTTAAATCATGCTCCTAGTCGTTGACTATTAAGTTCACCTTGGTAGAATACTCCTTCAGAAGTCACAGGCTGCTGGTTAGCTAGCACAGTTCAAGCTGATTGAACAGAAATGTCAATGAGAAGTAATGAGAAACAGAGAAAATCAATGCTCATCTTAACACAAGATTTTAACTTATTTCTAGTGTATTAGAGAAAGCCTTTGAGATTGAAAAATTATTGCATTGTCCCATGAATGCTCACATTAAATCATGACAACGAGCACACCAGATCTTTTCCTTTTTTTCAGTCTTTATTGTTTTATTTATTTATATGTATTCCTGTCACTAATTGTGATTAACCAATTAACATTAGTTAAAGAGAGCTTGGTAAATAAACACATAGGCCTCTAGTTATCAACGCGTCTACTTACCTGCCTTCGCCGCCCCAATACGCCCGCCTAAGTTCGCCTACCATGACCGCGCGGACCTGAAAAATCTTGCCAAAGTTATCAATAAAGCTGTCAAAAAGCCGTGCACCAAGTACTGTGATAGTTATCACTCATCCGATCTCGCTGCTCTTTTTTTTTTTGACAGCTTTATTGACATGCTGTCACTAAGCACCCACACTAACTATACTGTTCTACCCCCTATACCGGCGCCCCCGGAGCCCCCCGCAACTAAATAAAGTTATTAACCCCTAAACCGTCGCTCCTAGACCCCGCCGCAACTCTTATAAATGTATTAACCCCTAAACCGCCGCTCCATGACACCGCCACCACCTACATTATACCTAGTAACCCCTATCCTGCCCCCCTTATACTGCCGCCACCTATAATAAAGTTATTAACCCCTATCCTGCGGATCCCGGACCTCTGAAACAAAAAAAGAAAGGGCGCCTCCTAGTGTAGCCAGTATATATAAAGATAAATAGAATGAGATATAGATTTTGTACTCACATGTAGTGAAGGCAAAGATAATGCCTAGATAAGCAGTCTGGAAACTTATCAGTGTCCCAGTTGACTGTGCATTAGAATGCTAGGGCAGCTCCTCTTAGTAGATTTCCAAAATCATCTGAAAAGTAAGAAGATATACAGAGGGCGACTCCTAGTGTGGAATTAGTAAGCAGAGTGTGAACCCACCAGCTTTACCCTTCAGAGATATACTCACAAAGTATAGAGCACACTGTAGTGCTAATGAAGCAAGCTGGGTATATTAAAAGTGGCCCAGCGCACATACCACTCCGGTGAAAGATGGTCCAATGTATTCAGAAGGTTCAGATAAAAAATTCAGGAGACTCCAGATATATATAAAAAACACTTTATATAAAAATATAACAGTGTACAATAAAAATCAGTAGAATTCGCTACGCGTTTCTCAGAGCTACCACTCTGTTTCCTCAGGCAAGTTATACTCGCGGACCTCGGACCTCGGATCCCGGACCTCGCCGCAACTAAATAAATAGTTTAACCCCTAAACCGCTGCTCCCGGACCCCGCCGCAACCTATAATAAATTTATTAACCCCTAATCTGCCCCCCCTACACCGTCGCCACATATAATAAATTTATTAACCCCTATCCTGCCCCCCCTACACCGTCGCCACCTATAATAAATGAATTAACCCCTATCCTGCCCCCCCTACACCGCCGCCACTATAATAAAATTATTAACCCCTAAACCTAAGTCTAACACTAACCCTAACACCCCCCTAACTTAAATATTAATTAAATAAATCTAAATAATATTTCTCTTATTAACTAAATTAATCCTATTTAAAAATAAATACTTACCTTTAAAATAAACCCTAATATAGCTACAATATAAATAATAATTATATTGTAGCTATCTTAGGATTTTTTTTTTTTACAGGCAACTTTCAATTTATTTTAATTATGTACAATAGCTATTAAATAGTTATTAACTATTTAATAGCTACCTAGTTAAAATAAAGAGAAATTTTCCTGTAAAATAAAAACTAACCTAAGTTACAATTACACCTAACACTAAACTATACTTTAATAAATTATTCCTATTTAAAACTAAATACCTATAAAATAAACCCTAAGATAGCTACAATGTAATTAATAATTACATTGTAGCTATTTTAGGATTTATATTTATTTTACAGGTAACTTTGTATTTATTTTAGCTAGTTAGAATAGTTATTAAATAGTTATTAACTATTTAATAACTACCTAGCTAAAAGAAATACAAAATTAACTGTAAAATAAATCCTAACCTGAGTTACAATTAAACCTAACACTACACTATCATTAAATTAATTAAATAAATGACCTACAAATAACTACAATTAAATTCAATTAAATAAACTAACTAAAGTACAAAAAAAAAAAAAGCTAAGTTACAAAAAATAAAAAAAATAAGTTACTAACATTTCAAAAATATTACAACAATTTTAAGCTACTTACCCCTAATCTAAACCTCCTAATAAAATAACAAAGCCCCCCAACATAAAAAATGCCCTACCCTATTCTACATTAAAAAGTTACCAGCTCTATTACCTTACCAGCCCTTAAAAGGGCCTTTTGCGGGGCATACCCCAAAGAAAACAGCTCTTTTGCCTGTAAAATAAAAATACAACCCCCCCAACATTAAAACCCACCACCCACATACCCCTACTCTAACCCAAACCCCCCTTAAATAAACCTAACACTACCCCCCTGAAGATCATCCTACCTTTAGCCGTCTTCAGCCAGCTGACCACCGATGGAACCGAAGAGGTGATCCGCAGCGGCAGAAGTCATCATCCAAGAGGCGCTGAAGAAGTCTTCCATCCGATTGAAGTCTTTATCCAAGCGGAGTCTTCAATCTTCATCCATCCGGAGCGGAGCCATCTTCAGACGTGTCAGATATGTCAGAAGTATGTCACTTAGTATGAAGGGGATCGCAACTGTAGTTCAAGGTGACTTAAATGATGGATTGTTTCACTTGAGTCTCTGTGCTAATATAGGAAATATGCCCAGAATGACTGTAGTGAGTTTGATTTGTTTTCAAAATAATAGTTGCAAAAAGTTGTCTGGGAGTAAATGTTGCAGTTTATAAACTGAGGCTTAAAAACTAATTTAGAGTATAAGGTGTTAATGTCCAGTTCAAATCCCAGAAGTTACGGAAAATTATAATGTCAAAAAGGGTAATGAGCAAACGTAAAAGTAAAGTTCTGAGTTATCAAGAATTTTCAGGTTAATAGCAACAGCAAGTTCACTGTGTGAATGACACAATACAGTCAATGAAGTGTTATACAACAAGTGTTCAGGCAAAGTGTGTACAAGTTAGTAGCAGAGAGTTCAGATGCTGCAGCTTACAAGCCTGTCTCCTTGGTCTGTGTGTTGAGTGACAGCCTGTCTCACTCTAAACCAACCCAGAAGGGGCGTGGTCAATGTTTGTTACCGGAGCCGCTCAGAGTAAGTAGTAAACAGTAATGAGGAACTAGCAGCTTTAACTGTAGATGTTGTTCTGCCTTGCAGCGGTTCTATGGTGAATTAGAAACAGCATCTTGTAGTTTTGCTCAAAGCAGCAATAGCTTGTCACACAGAAACTCTTGCAGTATCAGAATTTAAAGCAGTAATTGATAAGTCTTCAAAATTATACCAGCACTATAGGTTATTTGGTCCTGGGATAGGTAAATCACAGGCCTTAGGCGTAGTATCTAGCTTGAAACAACAATAACTAAGCACATGTTTAAGGTGCACAGAAGCCTTAAATAGGGGAGTGGTGTAGCTGAGCTGGTATGTTTAGGTGAGAGAGAAATCCTGGAGTGGAATCCTGACAAGACGAGCCGACGCGGAGCCATCCTCTTCTTCCCGACAACTAACGACGAATGACGGTACCTTTAAGTGACGCCATCCAAGATGGCGTCCCTTCAATTCCTATTGGCTGATAGGATTCTATCAGCCAATCGGAATTAAGGTAGGAAAAATCTGATTGGCTGATTGAATCAGCCAATCAGATTGAAGTTCAATCCGATTGGCTGATCCAATCAGCCAATCAGATTGAGCTTGCATTCTATTGGCTGTTCCGATCAGCCAAAAGAATGCGAGCTCAATCTGATTTGCTGATTGGATCAGCCAATCGGATTGAAATTCAATCTGATTTTCTGATTCAATCAGCCAATCAGATTTTTCCTACCTTAATTCCGATTGGCTGATAGAATCCTATCAGCCAATCGGAATTGAAGGGACGCCATCTTGGATGACGTAACTTAAAGGTACCATCATTCGTCGTTAGTCGTCGGGAAGAAGAGGATGGCTCCGCGTCGGCTCGTCTGAAGATGGCTCCGCTCCGGATGGATGAAGATTGAAGACGCCGCTTGGATGAAGACTTCAATGGGATGGAAGACCTCTTCAGCGCCCCTTGGATGATGACTTCTGCCGCTGCGGATCTCCTCTTCGGTTCCATTGGTGGTCGGCTGGCTGAAGACAGCTAAAGATAGGATGATCTTCAAGGGGGTAGTAAAATAAATACAAAGTTACCTGTAAAATAAATATAAATCCTAAAATAGCTACAATGTAATTATTAATTACATTGTAGCTATCTTAGGGTTTATTTTACAGGTAAGTATTTAGTTTTAAATAGGAATAATTTATTAAAGTATAGTGTAGTGTTAGGTGTAATTGTAACTTAGGTTAGTTTTTATTTTACAGGAAAATTTCTCTTTATTTTAACTAGGTAGCTATTAAATAGTTAATAACTATTTAATAGCTATTGTACCTAGTTAAAATAAATTGAAAGTTGCCTGTAAAATAAAAATAAATCCTAAGATAGCTACAATATAATTATTATTTAGTTTTAAATAAGATTAATTTAGTTAATAAGAGAAATATTATTTAGATTTATTTAATTAATATTTAAGTTAGGGGGGTGTTAGGGTTAGTGTTAGACTTAGGTTTAGGGGTTAATAATTTTATTATAGTGGCGGCGGTGTAGGGGGGGCAGGATAGGGGTTAATTCATTTATTATAGGTGGCGACGGTGTAGGGGGGGCAGGATAGGGGTTAATAAATTTATTATAGGTGGCGACGGTGTAGGAGGGGCAGATTAGGGGTTAATAAATTTATTATAGGTTGCAGCGGGGTCCGGGAGCGGCTGTTTAGGGATTAAACTATTTATTTAGTTGCGGCGAGGTCCGGGATCTGCAGGATAGGGGTTAATAACTTTACTATAGGTGGCGGCGGTATAGGGGGGCAGGATAGGGGTTACTAGGTATAATGTAGGTGGCGGCGGTGTCAGGGAGCGGCAGTTTAGGGGTTAATACATTTATAAGAGTTGCGGCGGGGTCTAGGAGCGGCGGTTTAGGGGTTAATAACTTTATTTAGTTGCGGGGGGCTCCGGGGGCACCGGTATAGGGGGTAGAACAGTATAGTGTGGGTGCTTAGTGACAGCTTGTCAATAAAGCTGTCAAAAATCCGAAGAGCAGCGAGATCGGATGAGGGGGTAATACATTTATTTAGTTGCGTAGTGTAGGGGGGGGCAGATTAGGGGTGTTTAGACTCGGGGTACATGTTAGGGTGTTAGGTGTAGACAGCTCCCATAGGAATCAATGGGAGGTCGGGCAGCAGCAAACATGAACTTTCGCTATGGTCAGACTCCCATTGATTCCTATTGGATCTGCCGCCTCCAGGGCGGGAGTTTGAAAACCAGGTACGCTGGGCCGGAAAAGTGCTGAGCGTACCTGCTAGTTTTTTGATAACTAGCAAAAGTAGTCAGATTGTGCTGAACTTGTGTGCGGAACATCTGGAGTGACATAAGAATCGATCTGTGTCGGACTGAGTCCGGTGGATTGAAGCTTACGTCAATATATTCTACTTTTGCCGGTGTCTAGGGCTTGATAACTAAGGCGAATCAGCCTCGCCACAAATACGCTGCGGAATTCCAGCGTATTTGAGGTTGACGGCTTGATAACTAGGGGCCATAGGGTAAGATTACATAAGCGGCGTCGCCCGCAAAAGCCGGCGATGCCAGTTTTTATGTGGTTTTGGTATTACATATACGGCACCGCATATAAATGCGGCACATACAGTATATTTCACCGTAACCCCCGTAACTGGCTGAAAATATAAACTAACACCTAAAGCATGCGCAATATCTATCCATCTGTCAACCGCCAACCCCACCACAATAACTAATAAAACTATTAACCCCCTAATCCGCCATTCACCAACATCGCAATCCACCTAATAAAACTATTAACCCCTAATCCGCCATTAACACACATCGAAATAAACCTAATAAATGTATTAAACCCTAATCCGCCATTAACCCACATCACAATAAACCTAATAAATCTATTAACCCCTAAACCGCCAAACCCCACAATGCAATTAACCTAATTAAGCTATTAACTCCTAAACCACCAACCCCCCACAACGCAATTAACCTATTTAAATTACTAAGCCCCCTAACCTAACACCCCCTAAATGAACTCCAATTACCTAAGTTAAAAATACTAAGGTACAATTAAAAACCTAACGTTACTTTAAAAATAAAAAAAAACTAAGTTTAAATAAATCTAAAATTTCAAAAAATATAAAAGTCTAACATTACAGAAAATAATAAACCAAATTATCAAAAATAAAAAAATTCAACCGAATCCCTATGAAAATAAAAAAAGCCCCCAAAATAAAAGCACCCCCTATTCTAATACTAAACTACCAAAAGCCCTTAAACTGACTTTTTGTAGGGCATTGCCCTAAAAGTTAAACAGCTCTTCTGCATTAAACAAATTATAAGTCCCCCCCTAACAGTAAGAACCCCCACCCACCAAACCGCCAAAATTAAAAAAACTAACACTAAAAAATTTAAGCTACCGATTGCCTCTAAAGGGGCATTTGTATGGGCATTTAGCACTTTTACTGCCCTTAAAATGGCATTCAGCTCTTTAACAGTCCCCAAAATCCTGATTCTAAAAAAAAAAAACCCTAACTCTAAAATAGGTACTCACTGTTCCTGAAGTCCGGCGGAGAAAGTTTTCTTCCAAGCGACGTCTTCTATCTTCATCCAGGACCAAGCCGACGCTGAGCAGAGATGAGATAAGCATTAAACAGAAGACCAGCTACTGCAGATCCATCGAGCATGGAGATCCTCTTCGTAGGATCACCGCTGCACATTAAATTAAATTCAAGGTACACATTTAAATATGGGGTACCTTGCATTCCTATTGGCTGATTTGATTCTTTAAATTCAAATTAGCCAATAGAATGAGAGCTACTGAAATCCTATTGGCTGTTCAAATCAGCCAATAGGATTTCAGTAACTCTCATCCTATTGGCTGATTTGAATTTGAGGATCCAAATCAGCCAATATTATTAGTTGCGATGTGGGGGGATTGCGGATAAAAGGGTTTATACATGTCAGGGTTTTTTTTGGGAGGCGTGTTAGACTTTTATGGGAGATTTAAAAAAATATATATTTTCTTAAGCGCCGGCAGTTTCTAAAGTGACATAAGTCACTGGCGACTCCAGAAATTTGTATTTACGCACATTTCTGGACATCGCCAGTTTATTCTACTTACGGTACTTTATGAACTGCTAGTGCCGTATATGTGATTCCCTGATGTGCGAGGTGAAATTACGGGCGACGCAGGTTTCAGCAGTTACGCTGAAGCCTGTGCCACATTTGTAATCTCGCCCACAATATATAGTAGATAGATTAGATAGATGGATAGATGATAGACAGATAGATAGCATTGTACTATCCCTATTTTTATGTGTATATTTACTATAGGCATATAATCCCTTTTCAAAGTTATAAACATTTAAAACAATGGGCTAATGAATTGACATTTAAAAGACCATCATACTAATATTCTTATATATGCATAGTATATATAAGTAAATAAGAATTACAAAACATCTGTATACTAAATAAAAAAAAAAAAAAACATGTTAACTGTCATTTTGTTAGCATGGTTTGCATTGCTTTCCTGTCCAGGGAAAACCTTTTGAAAACCATCTATTGTATGTTTATCTTACATGCTGTGGCCTCTTAAAGACAGATATAAATAAGCAGCTGCACTGATTAAGCAATCACTTTGTAGAATGTAACAGGGTGAGGCTTCTGAAGTCTGGGGTATTTTCATCAACCTGTCATGGGAAGAAGAAAAAAGTGACAGTGTTTTTACTATGCATAATTAAACATTTGTATGGGGGATTCAGTTTGGGTTTTATGATTTTTTAAAACCCCCTATGCTTCTAAATCAATTCTCACTTTTGCTAAAGCCATTTGTACATTACATTTAAACATCAACTTTTTTTTTAATTATTATTATTCTGTAACAGTACTCACAAATCAGACTTTTTAGCAGAACATGCATTTAAGTAAATATCTTTAGTTTGTAAAATTACTTAACACTGTCATAAAGCCACTATATTTATTGCAAAAAATAGTCAAAAGAGCCATCTTCGCCAAAGACAACCCTGGGACCTAGTTGGGCAAATGATTGCGATTACTGTGTTAGTTACATGCAAAATTTAAAAGAGGGTAAATCCCTAACCCTAACGTAACCATAACCCTAAACCTAACACCCCCTAACTTTAACATAATAGTCTACACCAGAATATTTATTGTTTTAAAGATAGATAATCCATTTGTTACCCATTCCCCAGTTTTGCATAACCAACACAGGTATATTAATATACTTTTAACCTCTGTGATTATCTTGTATCTAAGCCTCTGCAAACTGCCCCTTTATTTCAGTTCTTTTGACAAACTTGCAGTTTAGCCAATCAGTACCTGCTCCCAGATAACTTCACGTGCACGAGCACAGTGTTATCTATATGAAACACATGAACTAACACCCTCTAGTGGTGAAAAACTGTTAAAATGCATTCTGAAAAGAGGTGGCCTTCAAGGTCTAAGAAATTAGCATATGAACCTCCTAGGTTAAGCTTTCAACTAAGAATACCAAGAGAACAAAGCAAAATTGGTGATAAAAGTAAATTGGAAAATTGTTTAAAATTACATGCCCTAACTGAATCATGAAATTTTATTTTGGCCTAGACTGTCCCTTTAATATAAAACTAAATACTGTACTTACCTGTGAAATAAAACCTAAGCTAGCTACAATATAACTAATAGTTATATTGTAGCTAGCTTAGGTTTTATTTTTATTTCAAAAAATAAAAAACCTACCATTACAAAAAATAACAAACACCAAAATTACTAAAAATTATTTCTATTCTAATACTCTTAAAAAAAAAAAAAAAACACCCCAAAATAAAAAAGCCTAATCTAGAATAAACTACCAAGGGCCCTTAAAAGGGCATTGTGTGGGTCCTTAAAAGGGCCTTTTGTAGGGCATTGCCCTAAAGTTAACAGCTCTTTTGCTACAAAACAAAACAAACACCCCCTAACAGTATACAAACTCCCAACCCCAAACCCACAAAATAAAAATAAAGTAAAACCTAATCTACCCATTGCCCTGAAAAGGGCATTTCCCTTAAAAAGGGCATTCAGCTCTTCTTTTTTTTTTGTAAATAATTTTTATTGAGGTTTTTCGTATGAAACAACAAAAAAGAGATCCATAAAGTTTGTCACAGATACAGTAAATAAAACGGGTATCTTAACTCTCACAGGTGAGTGCGCCTTTTGTTCAAGACAGCATAATGATCAGGAGAATAGGCGACCGGAAAACCCGGGCTAAGGGAAAAAATAGACAGGTATCCAAGTAGACATTCTTTACAACCTTTAGTTGTCGGTAAGATGTGAGATAAAAATAAAAATAAAAGAGTAAAATCTAAAACCCACAGAAATGAAACTGTACCAGCATAAATGAAACAAAAGTAGCTACTGTATTGGTCACTTTTGGGCCAATTTTATTAAGAATGTTAAGTCGAATGTAGTTACTCAGGTTCAATGTGTAAACATGTAATGCATGGTATACTAAAATGTGATATAGAGTATTAAGGAACAAAATGCAGCGGGCAAGAGCCGCTCGTATAATAGGGAAAGAGGGGTGGGAGAAAGAGAAAGAGGGGGGGGAGGGCGTGTCCCTCAAAATCCAGATGAGATAACTTTCAATAAGTCAAATGACTAGTGCTGAGTCTGAATATATAGGCATCCTAGACCTAGGTAGTGTAGATATGAATGACAGTTCCTATATTAAGTGTCATTATTCTAAGAGTAAATTATATTAATGAGTTCTCAACTATTAAATGGAGAGAGAAAAAAGTGATAGAGCAATTAACCCTACATAACATAATATATGTGAACTATATAATGTCTAAGGAAAGCCGCCTCAGCCATTTAAACCTAAGTTCTGTGTAAGTATAAGTGGGCAAACAATGTAGACAAACCTATAGCTATAACTAATTATTAAGGTGTTAAATATAACTGAGCCAGAATTTACTTTTCTCCCCAGAGTGAGGGGTGCAGCAGCGTTGCCTATAATAATTAAGCAAGATGGAGGTCATAAGATATATACACTAAGCTAGGGGTTATGAAGATCTCAGAACATAAGGCATCATATAATTTTAGAAATACCCCTACACAAGTTATGAAACTAAATACATAGGAATATACAAATTGTATATTATATGAATATGGGGGGTTGTAGTTATTGCTGCTCTTGCTGTGGATTGAATTAACAACTATATAACAGTGTATAACCCCTATTAGGAGCAAAAAGTCTGCTGAGCAGGTTTCTTATAGTAACAGTGTGACATAGAAAAAACTGATTAGGTTATATAAAATATATAAACATGGAAATTAGAGTGGGGCAAACACCCAAACAAGGAGTTGTCTAAGAGCCCCAAGGAGGAACGTGTGTCCATATAATTAGCCAATACCTCTTTTAAGAAAATGATCTAAGGCGGGTATATGAGTCAGAAGAGAGTCACAGGAGTGCTGAAAGTCAATCAGGCTTAATCAAATAAAGTCCGTGTGTTGAGGAACATGCGGTCCAAATATTGCGACGATCTCTGCCTCAGCCTTGATAGCGTGTTGTCGCAAGTCACTTTGACCCTTCTGTATTGTAAAACTATCCCCTATGTCAGACTGCTCCATTTCTTTGGCGCAGCTATGTTCCTGGGAGCCGACCACCCCTCCCCGGGCTATGGTCTGTGGAGTCACTGTAGCGCAATCCTGCCTGTAGTTAAAGGTGCTATAGCCCTCTCCCACATACAGAGCCCTAGATTTCTTGTGCGAATGTTGATCACTGGTAGTTGTGTGCCCATATCGGACCTAAGAGAGCTGTGAGGAGGGTCATGGGTGAAAGATCCAACTTTGGAATAATAAAACATAGGGTCTCTTGTGAATATGACAACTCTCTGTACTTCCAGTTTCTGCCTGGACTTGCTCTCGTTGTCGCCTGTAGACTCAGGAAGAGGGTGTAGTTCACCTGCTTTGGGTTCATTATGCTGTGTAGTAATATCTGCGGCCCCAGTAGCCATGCACGTATCTTGATTTTGTTTACTCCTTGCGCTCCTAGGATGTGGCTGAGATCGCCAAAGTTACTCAGAATCTGCAGCTCAAGATCTCTAAGTAGGAGTTTAATCTGTAGATAAATATCTTCCTCCATATTTGGGTGTGAGATGCCAAAAAGGGTTGTGGAATTTAACAGGATTTTGCTGCTTTACCCAGATAACAGACCCACCGGAGTGTGAGTAGTGCGATGGTAGTATTAGACCGCCGCTTTTAATCTCAGGCAGGCCAAAATAAGATTTCTGCTTATGGGAGCAGGGTAGTAGATATATCGGCGAGCTCCTTAGCTACTGCTTGATTCATACCCAAGGTTAGGTAGGAAGATGGCTCGTAAGGAGAGAGATAATCGAGAAATTATCACATTATATGAGGATCTCTCCCATTTTGCGGCTCATCGTGGCTGTGACTTGGACACACCCCCGGCATTCAGCTCTTTTATGAAATGCCCAAGCCCTAATCTAAAAATAAAAACCCACCCCAAAACAAAAAAAAATACATTACGCAAACTAATAAACAAATTATCAAAAATAATAAAAATTATTCCTATTCTAATACCCATTTAAAAAAAAAACACCCCAAAATAAAAAACCTAATCTAGAATAAACTACCAATAGCCCTGAAAGGGCCTTTTGTAGGGCATTGCCCTACGTTAAACAGCTCTTTTACCTGAAAAAAAAGACCAACTACCATTACAAAACCCCCACCCTCTCAAACCCACAAAATAAAAAAAACATATCTAAAAAAACCTAATCTACCCATTGCCTTGAAAAGGGCATTTGGATAGGCATTGCCCTTAAAAGGGCATTTAGCTCTTTTGCATTGCCCTGAAAAGGGCATTTCGCTATTTTATGAAAAGCCTAAACCCTAAACTAAAAAAAAATACACCCCAAAAAACCTAACACTAACCCCCGACAATCCACTTACAGTTTTTGAAGTCCCGCTTGAATGATCTTCATCCAGGCGGCGAAGTCCTCATCCAGGTGGCGGGAAGTTCATCCAGGCGGCGGGAAGTCTTCATCCAGACGGCCTCTTCTATCTTCATCCAGGCGGCAAAGTCCTCATCCAGGCAGAGAGGCGTCTTCATCCAGATGGCCTCTTCTATCTTCATCCAGGCAGCATCTTCTATCTTCATCCCGGTGGCGCGGGTCCATCCTGAAGACATCCGGCATGGAGCATCCTCTTCATACGGTCGCCGCCGTATACTGAATCTTCAATGCAAGGTACACGATTCAAAATGATATCCCTTGGAAATTCAAATCAGCCAATAGGATAAGAGCTACTGAAATCCTATTGGCTTTTCAAATCTATTGGTTTAGGGGTTAATAGGTAGTTTATGGGTGTTAGTGTACTTTGCAACACTTTAGTTATGAGTTTTATGTAACAGTTTTGTTGTGTAAAACTCATAACTACTGCTTTTAGATTGCGAAACGGATCTTGTCGAAATAGGCTGGAAAGCAAGCTTTTTAGCCTCACCGCAAAACTCGTAATGGCAGCACTATGGAATTCCCATGAAAAAACGTAATTATTACGAGTGTGGGACTGACGTTACAGGCTAAAAGGCTTGCGGTACAGCTATACCGACAAGACTTGTAATGTCTGCAGTGATGTTTTAACGCTGAAATTACCATTTTTTCAGCGTTAAAACCCGAACGCAAAACTCGTAATCTAGGTGTCTGTGTGATATCACATCCCAAGCCTAAGTATAGGTATAAACTTCAGTAGAAAATCATTCACCTGCGCTATTTGCACATTTGTCAGTCCTTTTGGATGTTCTCCATTTTATAATGTCATCATATACCCAGGTGACATATGTTAACCAACATCATTTCAATGTAAAATCTTCAATAGAAATGTGCTTACAAAATGTATACAAATCAATTTTTATTTTCTGTTTACCTTTTCTAGTTCTACAATATCTGCTTCTCTAGGACCTTTATAGTGACAATTAATAACATTTTAGAAGCTGAACCATATCATTAACTAGGTTGGTGTTTAACATTGTCTATCACTCAATCTGTTTTTCTGGCCAGACCAATATGCAAAATGATTAATATCAGATTTCAAATGTGACTTCTGTGTACAGTGAAATAGAATTTTTTGATTAGCTTATCTTCTCATTTTGTCTTAAACTCTAGACTGATATAAATCATTCAATCAAAATAAAATTGTATGTTGATCTACTATTGAAAAAAGCATCCGCACATGCTCTCTAAAAACATTTTTCTCTACTACGCATGTGTGAGTCACAATTAAATATTTCCATGTTGAAGCATTCGTTTTTCACCAAATATAGGTATAACACTCTGTTCCATGAGATGTATCTATGTGCCTAGTTTCATGATGTTGCAGTAGATTTTGCTGTAGCTTTCTCTGAAAATACTCATTTAAACAAACTGAAATAAAAACTAGCTTTTCACATCTAAATAATTATAAAAGCAATTAACTCATTTATTTAAATTGAGATATCCAAACATTGTAAAATTTTAAAAACACACCATTTTACATGTAGTGTACATTTTAATTTAAACTATAGCTACACTACCATGCAGATTTAAAGGGACATTAAACTCCCAAAAAATTATGATTTAGAAAGAGCATGCCATTTTAAACAACTTTCTAATTTACTTCTATTATTTAATTTACTTCATTCTCTTGATATCCTTTGCTGTAAAGCATATCTAGATAGGCTCAGTAGCTGCTGATTGGTGGCTGCACATAGATATCTTGTGTGATTGGCTCACCCATATGCATTGCTATTTATTCAACAAAGGATATCTAAAAAGTAAAGCAAATTAGATAATAGAAGTAAATTGGAATGTTGTTTAAAATTTTATTCTCACCATGAAAGAATCATGAAAGAAAAATTTGGGGTTTTGTGTCCCTTTAATAACCTATCAATATTTTGCTTTAAAGGTTAAATGCTTAGGAATCGAGCAAGCAGGACTTGGGCTTCTTTTCAATTTCTTTACTTTACAGCTTAGCACCAGAAACCCTTCCTCTACAGTAGTTAAACTGTGTTGTTCTTTTTTATGTACTGATTTTATTACAGGACAGGAGACTTCTATTTTGCTTTAACTTTCTTTAATACCAATGCAGTTATTAAAAGTATAACAGCACATAAACAGTTAATATTACAGAGAAAAGAAATGCCAGACATAGTGAACCAATGAGAGCATCTTCTTAACGAATGTAGAAAATAAGAACCAATCAGCTTTCTCATATCCACCATAAAGGGACCAATGACCACCAATAATTCCTCTTTTTTTGCTGCTACCAGAAAGATAAGAATTGCAGCTATTTTTTCTTTATATTGTATTACTATTTGTGTTTATTTTATTTTCTTAGTTCTGTTTTTATTTTTTCCCCCTTTTTGTTATATCAAAGTCATTTGCGCTCTCAGCGCTATCTTTTTTCAATAAAAAAATGTTTCTTTCCTTATGAATTTTTTAATGTCTCTTTCCTTTCCCCTTACCTTCCGTTTCTGTTTCGCTTTAGTTTCCTTATTTTACTTTGAGCCGTTTGCGGTCCAGCTCTCTTCCTTTCTCCTGTCACCAAAAACTCTGGTGGCCATTTTATTTTTTGTTCTAGCCCTATGACGTTGTTTTTCCCGCCCCCTTTTACCTCACAGCTCCGTTCAGCTCTCTATTCACTTCAATCAGCTGTCTTCTCATCATTGCAACATTGTACATTGCCACAAGATTTTTCCTGTTGTTTTAATTACTTAGTTATATTACCTTTATTTGTCAAAGGAACATATTTTATCTGTTTTTAATTTTATTTGAGGTACAATTCCTTTTTCCAGCATATGTTCCCCTCATAATAGCCCCCTTACAGGAAAATCTGTACAAGCTATGATTGACTCCTCTATGTCTAACATGTTTAACCATTTTAATTCCCAAATGGGAATATTATTAGAGGTTATTCAAGCTTCCCATCCTAAAAAGTCACGTAAAAGAAAATTAACTCCTGTTTCTAAAAAATCCAGAAAAGTTTGTCAATCTAAAAGTCTGCAAAAATCAGACTCCTCTTTTCCCAAAGGTGTGGAAACTAAAAATAATTCACCTTCTCCCTCAGGCTCAGAGGGAAAACTGATAAGCCATAAAAGAAAATTGCATAAATATTTAGACACTTCTGTTTCTCAAAGTGACAATGATTTTTCCTCGGAAGATCATTTTAGTCAGTCTAACTCTGATAATTATTCAGAAAACAAAAAAATTATTTCAGATAATGACTCCTATTCAGATAAATCCCCTGTTCCCAAAAGACACACACACAAAAAAAATTCTAACTCCAAATCCAATTCCATTTCACCTTGTAATTTTACTGACAAAGTTGGGAATCCTAGATTTAACCCTGATGAGCTCCAACATCCTCGCTCATCAGAGTGGTTTCCTTCTGAAGATGTTTCTGAATTTGTAGATTAGACGTCCCCTCAAAAGAGAAATTAGGAATAAGATGCGAGCGGAATGCCCTAGCCCTAATTTATCTATTAATACTGCTATTTCCCCGGAAGTGGACCCTAAAATAGTTAAATTTATTTCTACTCCAGGATTTAATGTAAAAAAGGGTCTTGACAGATCATGGAAGATTTGTCAGGATAAGCTCCTGGATTCCATTGGCCCCCTCACAAAAATTCTAGAACTTTCTGATGAAGCTTTAGAAAATAACTCTGCCCTAGACCCGGCATTGGTCAGTCAATGTCATATTGGTAACACTAACTCTGCTATTTCCATTGAGAGAAGGAAATATATTCTCAGAAAAATTGACCCCAAACTCACAGATATGGCTCTGTCTGAATCTGGTCCCTCTGCCAATGGCCTCCTTTTGGAAATGAGTTTATTAAAGAACTTCAATTATGTGAGCAACTTTTCTTCCCTCAACAAGGCTAAGACATCTATGAATTTTTTTTAAAATCCTAACCGTGTTTTTGACAGGCCCAGGAAAGGCAGGGGTCGCTTTCCAGGCAGATCCTATAAAACATACAGACCTCAATTTCAATATCAATACCAATCTCAATACAACAATCAGAGACACTTTCCTGAAAACTTTTCCTCAACATACGCTCAGTTCTTTCCATCCTGTTCCAGACCATGGCAGTCTAGAAGTTTTAAATCACGAACCCGCTCAAGAACACCTTCAGGTTAGTTTGCCTTTATCTCACAAAAATATGTCTCCCTCAGGAATAGGAGGAAGACTTTTTCTTTTTGTAAAAA
Source organism: Bombina bombina (assembly GCF_027579735.1). Lineage (NCBI taxonomy): Eukaryota > Metazoa > Chordata > Amphibia > Anura > Bombinatoridae > Bombina > Bombina bombina. The sequence goes on along the minus strand of NC_069500.1, from coordinate 276,627,181 downwards.
ATTGGGAGGTTATTTCCTCAGACCCTTGGGTTCTAAATACTATTCAAGGATTTCAAATAGGATTTTCTTCCCTTCCCATTCAGATTGTCTTACTTCATCCCATTAATTTATTTTACAAGATACGATGAGTCCACGGATTTCATCCTTACTTGTGAGATATCGCCTCTTGGTCAGCAGGAGGAGGCAAAGAGCACAACAGCAGAGCTGTATATATAGCTCCTCCCTTCCCTCCCACTCCAGTCATTCTCTTTGCCTGTGTTAGTGATAGGAAGAGGTAAAGTGAGGTGTTAGTTATAGATTCTTCAATCAAGAGTTTATTATTTTTAAAGTAGTGCCAAAGAGTGCTACTTTGTGCTAGGGTATAGCCTAGACCAGATCAGTCTCTTCAGTAAAAAGAGAAGCATTTGGTGGCTTTAGAGCAATGGGAGCTGGTGGGACATAATTCTCACTGCGCCTCCCATACTGATGCTGCCCTGACTAAGAAAACCTGAAGGAATTTTATTCAGAATTTTCGTTTCTTCCCAGGTCCATAGGAGGGAGAGTACCTCATACACCTGGGTACTGCCTTGCTGCCAGACAGACAATGAGGTGAGTGCTAACTTGTATTTTCTGGGGTACATACACAGAAATGCTGGCACTTTTCTATATACTACTAATGGACACAAGATGACATATCCTAGAAAGGGTTAAGTCATGGGCAGTTTCTGCAGGCACTGGGGACGTGGAGAAATGGCTCTTATGTTTTTTGTGTGTGGTGCAACAGGTTGTCAACTCCCAACAGCTTTACTTTAATTTAGCAGCCGATCGGGAGGTTTGTTTTCTAATTATGTTTAATATCTCCTTTTCCCAACGGCTTGTCTGTACTTCTAGCTGAATGGGAGGTTTATCTTGTTGCGCATCTAGTCCAGTTCTCTTTGCTGACAGCTCAATAGTCTAACCAAGATGTACCTAGGGAATGTGCATTTTGAATACAATGTGCGCCATGCGGTTCATGCTCCCGGCAGCTCTGTTTCTGACATGAGGGTTACCGCCGGAAGGTTTACATTTGTTACACCCATGATGGGCAGAGTTGGGCTACACGTCATTGCGCGCCTTTTTCCTACAATGGTCCGGAGGTTACCTTTGTTACGCCCACGATGGGCGGAGATAGTCTGCGCGACATTGCGTGCTTTTATCCCACATAGCCTGGAGGCTTAATGGTTATGCCCACGATGGGCGGAGATAGTCTGCACGACATTGCGCGCCTTTTTCACACATAGCCCGGAGGCTTAATGGTTCCGCCCACGATGGGCGGAGATAGTTTGCGCGACCTTGCGCGCTTTTTTCACATTTAGCCCGGAGGTTTAATGGTTACGCCCACGATGGGCTGAGATAGTCTGCGCGATATTGCGCGCCTTTATCACACATAGCTGACATTGTACTCATAAGCCCAAAGCCAGATATAACCTCGTAGGAATCGAGCAAGCAGGACTTGGGCTTCTTTTCAATTTCTTTATTTTACAGCTTAGCACCAGAAACCCTTCCTCTACAGTAGTTAAACTGTGTTGTTCTTTTTTATGTACTGATTTTATTACAGGACAGGAGACTTCTATTTTGCTTTAACTTTCTTTAATACCAATGCAGTTATTAAAAGTATAACAGCACATAAACAGTTAATATTACAGAGAAAAGAAATGCCAGACATAGTGAACCAATGAGAGCATCTTCTTAACGAATGTAGAAAATAAGAACCAATCAGCTTTCTCATATCCACCATAAAGGGACCAATGACCACCAATAATTCCTCTTTTTTTGCTGCTACCAGAAAGATAAGAATTGCAGCTATTTTTTCTTTATATTGTATTACTATTTGTGTTTATTTTATTTTCTTAGTTCTGTTTTTATTTTTTCCCCCTTTTTGTTATATCAAAGTCATTTGCGCTCTCAGCGCTATCTTTTTTCAATAAAAAAATGTTTCTTTCCTTATGAATTTTTTAATGTCTCTTTCCTTTCCCCTTACCTTCCGTTTCTGTTTCGCTTAAGTTTCCTTATTTTACTTTGAGCCGTTTGCGGTCCAGCTCTCTTCCTTTCTCCTGTCACCAAAAACTCTGGTGGCCATTTTATTTTTTGTTCTAGCCCTATGACGTTGTTTTTCCCGCCCCCTTTTACCTCACAGCTCCGTTCAGCTCTCTATTCACTTCAATCAGCTGTCTTCTCATCATTGCAACATTGTACATTGCCACAAGATTTTTCCTGTTGTTTTAATTACTTAGTTATATTACCTTTATTTGTCAAAGGAACATATTTTATCTGTTTTTAATTTTATTTGAGGTACAATTCCTTTTTCCAGCATATGTTCCCCTCATAATAGCCCCCTTACAGGAAAATCTGTACAAGCTATGATTGACTCCTCTATGTCTAACATGTTTAACCATTTTAATTCCCAAATGGGAATATTATTAGAGGTTATTCAAGCTTCCCATCCTAAAAAGTCACGTAAAAGAAAATTAACTCCTGTTTCTAAAAAATCCAGAAAAGTTTGTCAATCTAAAAGTCTGCAAAAATCAGACTCCTCTTTTCCCAAAGGTGTGGAAACTAAAAATAATTCACCTTCTCCCTCAGGCTCAGAGGGAAAACTGATAAGCCATAAAAGAAAATTGCATAAATATTTAGACACTTCTGTTTCTCAAAGTGACAATGATTTTTCCTCGGAAGATCATTTTAGTCAGTCTAACTCTGATAATTATTCAGAAAACAAAAAAAATATTTCAGATAATGACTCCTATTCAGATAAATCCCCTGTTCCCAAAAGACACACACACAAAAAAATTCTAACTCCAAATCCAATTCCATTTCACCTTGTAATTTTACTGACAAAGTTGGGAATCCTAGATTTAACCCTGATGAGCTCCAACATCCTCGCTCATCAGAGTGGTTTCCTTCTGAAGATGTTTCTGAATTTGTAGATTAGACGTCCCCTCAAAAGAGAAATTAGGAATAAGATGCGAGCGGAATGCCCTAGCCCTAATTTATCTATTAATACTGCTATTTCCCCGGAAGTGGACCCTAAAATAGTTAAATTTATTTCTACTCCAGGATTTAATGTAAAAAAGGGTCTTGACAGATCATGGAAGATTTGTCAGGATAAGCTCCTGGATTCCATTGGCCCCCTCACAAAAATTCTAGAACTTTCTGATGAAGCTTTAGAAAATAACTCTGCCCTAGACCCGGCATTGGTCAGTCAATGTCATATTGGTAACACTAACTCTGCTATTTCCATTGAGAGAAGGAAATATATTCTCAGAAAAATTGACCCCAAACTCACAGATATGGCTCTGTCTGAATCTGGTCCCTCTGCCAATGGCCTCCTTTTGGAAATGAGTTTATTAAAGAACTTCAATTATGTGAGCAACTTTTCTTCCCTCAACAAGGCTAAGACATCTATGAATTTTTTTTAAAATCCTAACCGTGTTTTTGACAGGCCCAGGAAAGGCAGGGGTCGCTTTCCAGGCAGATCCTATAAAACATACAGACCTCAATTTCAATATCAATACCAATCTCAATACAACAATCAGAGACACTTTCCTGAAAACTTTTCCTCAACATACGCTCAGTTCTTTCCATTCTGTTCCAGACCATGGCAGTCTAGAAGTTTTAAATCACGAACCCGCTCAAGAACACCTTCAGGTTAGTTTGCCTTTATCTCACAAAAATATGTCTCCCTCAGGAATAGGAGGAAGACTTTTTCTTTTTGTAAAAAATTGGGAGGTTATTTCCTCAGACCCTTGGGTTCTAAATACTATTCAAGGATTTCAAATAGGATTTTCTTCCCTTCCCACTCAGATTGTCTTACTTCATCCCATTAATTTATTTTACAAGATACGATGAGTCCACGGATTTCATCCTTACTTGTGAGATATCGCCTCTTGGTCAGCAGGAGGAGGCAAAGAGCACAACAGCAGAGCTGCATATATAGCTCATCCCTTCCCTCCCACTCCAGTCATTCTCTTTGCCTGTGTTAGTGATAGGAAGAGGTAAAGTGAGGTGTTAGTTATAGATTCTTCAATCAAGAGTTTATTATTTTTAAAGTAGTGCCAAAGAGTGCTACTTTGTGCTAGGGTATAGCCTAGACCAGATCAGTCTCTTCAGTAAAAAGAGAAGCATTTGGTGGCTTTAGAGCAATGGGAGCTGGTGGGACATAATTCTCACTGCGCCTCCCATACTGATGCTGCCCTGACTAAGAAAACCTGAAGGAATTTTATTCAGAATTTTCGTTTCTTCCCAGGTCCATAGGAGGGAGAGTACCTCATACACCTGGGTACTGCCTTGCTGCCAGACAGACAATGAGGTGAGTGCTAACTTGTATTTTCTGGGGTACATACACAGAAATGCTGGCACTTTTCTATATACTACTAATGGACACAAGATGACATATCCTAGAAAGGGTTAGGTCATGGGCAGTTTCTGCAGGCACTGGGGACGTGGAGAAATGGCTCTTATGTTTTTTGTGTGTGGTGCAACAGGTTGTCAACTCCCAACAGCTTTACTTTAATTTAGCAGCCGATCGGGAGGTTTGTTTTCTAATTATGTTTAATATCTCCTTTTCCCAACGGCTTGTCTGTACTTCTAGCTGAATGGGAGGTTTATCTTGTTGCGCATCTAGTCCAGTTCTCTTTGCTGACAGCTCAATAGTCTAACCAAGATGTACCTAGGGAATGTGCATTTTGAATACAATGTGCGCCATGCGGTTCATGCTCCCGGCAGCTCTGTTTCTGACATGAGGGTTACCGCCGGAAGGTTTACATTTGTTACACCCATGATGGGCAGAGTTGGGCTACACGTCACTGCGCGCCTTTTTCCTACAATGGTCCGGAGGTTACCTTTGTTACGCCCACGATGGGCGGAGATAGTCTGCGCGACATTGCGCGCTTTTATCCCACATAGCCTGGAGGCTTAATGGTTATGCCCACGATGGGCGGAGATAGTCTGCGCGACATTGCGCGCCTTTTTCACACATAGCCCGGAGGCTTAATGGTTCCGCCCACGATGGGCGGAGATAGTTTGCGCGACCTTGCGCGCTTTTTTCACATTTAGCCCGGAGGTTTAATGGTTACGCCCACGATGGGCTGAGATAGTCTGCGCGATATTGCGCGCCTTTATCACACATAGCTGACATTGTACTCATAAGCCCAAAGCCAGATATGTCAGCCGGTGACGATTGTTCTCCTCTGCTGTGTTTTGAGGATAGAGGATTATCTCTGTGTTTTTTAAGGGTTTCTTTATTATGAAGTCTGTCAAGCATTCCCAATATGCCTGCTGTTGGTACTTTCCTCTCTGTCGGTAGCCACACACCTCAGAAAGTTGAGCTGAGGTTTGGGGTTTTTTTTTTCCTTTATGGAATAAAAGTATTATTTATTTATTTTTTTCCCTAAAATAAAGCATTTTATTTTACTATTTAAAGTCACAGTGACATTAAAATTTTAGTTATAATTTTGGGATCACTGGTCCAAAAGTTTTCTTTATATGTTAATAAAGTTACTTTTAATTTAAAAAAAAAAAAACACAATATCTCTAGGATATTGTTTTTTTCTGTGATCAAAAATGTGAATAAGGATATTTCATATACTTTATGCTTTGCCAAACAAGACTTTCTATTCTGGGTTTTCCAGTTCAGAGAGATACCTCTTTATCAGAGCCGAAATTGTCTCAGATGCTGTTTAAGATGCATTCTGACAATTTTCAATTTTTTCTGCAGCCTTATCCTCAAGTGTCCTAAAATAAAAAAATAAAAATAAAAAAAACCACAAAAATTAGCGTCCATTCAACCAGTGTTCTGCGCTTCCTCCTCGACTCCTCCTGGAGTTACCTTGAAAGACATTGCTTCCTTCTCGTACTAGGTGGTACTGGATGCGTTGTTGGCTTTTCCTGTGCTGCAGGGAGAGCGCAAGAGGAAAACTAGACGTTCCATGAGCATGGTTTTATGTCACAGTTGTTGCTATCTCAGAGGTCCTTTTCCAGAAGCCTGAGGATACTTTGATAGCGCTTGAGAATAACGGTAGAATTCTCTTACTGATACTGCAGTGGTATCTTTTTAGTTTAAGCTAGAGCACCTCCGTCTATTACTTATGGAGGTTTTAGCTACTCTGGAACGACATTGTGGTTATTCTTATGACAGATTGTGATTTCTCAGATCATTCTACAGAATATTGAAAGAGCAGATTGCCTTAGCGGACTCCTCAGTGGAGTCTCCGCAGACAGTACACAGGGTGGATTGCTTTCCACGCTAGCCAGGAAACCTTCTATTCCCATAGAGGATAGTTGTTCCTTTAAGGAGCCCACGTATATAGGGGGGGTTGCTCAGGATGGCAACCTAGATTAATATGGATACCTTATGCGGCAGCATACTGGTTCATACATTATCTAAATCTATTCGGTCCAGGTATTCCTTTTGTGGAATTCCAAAATGAGTATTCTTTCTATTAGCTACTTCCCATCAAGTTTTAAATGGGAAGTCTGAGCTTTCAGGTTTGCCTTGTTGGCTCGAAAATCTTACTGGTTAAGATCTTGATTTTAGGATATGTCATCTACGACTAGTCTAGCAATTCCTTTTTTTGGGCCTAGGTGTCTGGAGGTGAAGGTCATCCCTACCTCTACCTAAGATTTATTTTCAGAACTTTTTCTACTCTTCCTACGAGCTGGAGGGTAGTTCAGTTCTCGAGACTATCTGTAGACCAGACAAGGTGAGAGGTGTTCTTGCTCTGTGTAAGAGACCTCTCCGACAGGGGAGTGATAGTTCCTGTTCTGATACAGGAACAGGGTCTGGGATTTTACTCCCTTTGTTTGTGGTTCCCGAAAAGAGAGGGGACCTTAGTTCCAATTTAGAAGAAGTTGATCGGAGTCCCATTATTATAGATGGAAACTATTCACTCCATTCTCCCTTGATCCAAGAGGGTCAATTTATGTCAACAGTGGATTTAAAGGACGCGTACCTGTATGTTCCCTTTCACAGGGATCATCCTAAGGTTTGCCTTTTTTGACAATCACTACCTGTTTGTCGCTTTTCCTTCAGTCTTGCCTCAACTTCCAGGATTTTCACAAAGGTTCTGGGATCGCTGTTGGCGGTGCTGCCATTCCGGGGCATTACAGTGGCTCCCTCTTTGGACGACATCCTAGTCCAGGTGCAATCATTTTATCAAACAAGGTTTCGCCAAGGAAGGTAAATCTCGATGTTACCCTTCTTGGAAACTATATTAGATTCCCCATCTATGATGATTTTTTTGACAAGGGTTAGGAAATAAAATTTATCTATATTTGTCTAGTCCTTCAGTCCACTACTCGGCCATCAGTGGCTCAGTGCGTTGAGGTAATCGGACTGATGGTGGCAAGGACATCATCCCGTTTGCTCGGTTCCATCTCAATCCTCTGCAGTTAAACATGTTCAGGCAATGGAACGGAGATTATGCGGATTTGTATCCTCGAATTCTACTTGTTTCTGGATCATCTTTCCTAGGGAAATTGCTTTCACAGACCTTCTTGGGTGATTGTGACAACAGCCGCCAGTCTTCTAGGGTTAGGAGCAGTCTGGAGTTCCCTACTGGCTCAGGGAGTTTGGATTCAGTCGGAGTCTGTTCTACCTATAAACATTCTAGGGACTGAGAGCGAAATGTAATGCTCTTCTGGACTGGCCTCAGCTAGCCTCGGTTCAGTTTATCAGGTTCCAGTTGGACAACATAACTTCTATGGCTTACATTTATCATCAGGAAGGAACGAGGGGCTCCTTAGCGATGACAGAGATGGCCAACATTATTTGGTGGGCGGAGGCCCATTTTTGCCATCTGTCAGCGTTCTATATCCCAGGGGTGGATAACTGGGAGGCAGACTTTTTAAGCAGACAGATTTTTCATCCAGAAATGTTCTTCAACCTGATTCTCAAATGGGGTTGGCCGGAGTTGGATCTCATAGCCAAGTATATAGTATATATAGTGTATATAGTATGCCAAGCTCCCGAGCTATGGGTCGAGGTCTAGGGATCCCCAGGCAGCACTGATAGATGCTCTGGCAGTTCCTTGGTCTTTCTATCTTGCATACCTATTTCCTCCGTTTGGCTTCTTCCTCGAGTCATTGTTCGAATCAAACGGGAGAGGGCATCAGTGATCCACATTGCTCCTGCATGGCCTTATAGGAGTTGGTATGCAGATCTGTTGGAAATTTCATCACTGCCACCTTGGAAACTTCCGTTGAGGAAGGACCTTCTCATTCAAGGGTCCTTCCGTTACTTAAATCTAGTTTATCTGAAGCTGACTGCTTGGAGATTGAACGCTGGATTTTTCTGATTTGGTCATAGAGACCTTGATTCAGGCGCGTACGCCTGTGACTAGAAGGGTTTACCATAAGATATAGCGTAAATATCTTTATTGGTGTGAATCCAAGAACTACTCTTGGAGTGGAGTTAGGTTTCCCAGAATTTTGTCTTTTCTCCAAGAAAGCTGGGAGAAGGGTTTATCGGCAGTTTCCCTAAAGGGTCAGATTTCTGCCTTATCTTTTTTGTTGCTTAAATGTCTGGCGGATGTTCCAGACGTTCAATCCTTTTGTCAGGCCTTGATTAAGGATCAGACCTGTGTTTAATCAAATTACTCCTCCATGGAGTCTGAATTTAGTTCATAAAGTTCTTCATGGGGTTCCGTTTGAGTCTATGGATTCCTTAGATATTACGTTGTTATCTTGGAAGGTTTTTCTTTCTTGTTGCCATTTCTTCAACTCGAAGAGTGTCTGAACTTTCGGCATTACCATCCAATTCTCCTTACCTTATTTTCATTTGGATGAGGTTGTTTTAAATTCTAACCTAGGGTTCCTTCCTAGTGTTGTTTCAAACAGGAATATTAATCAGGAGATTGTTGTTCCTTCCTTGCGTCCTAATCCTTCTTCTCAGAAGGAGAGACTTCTACATAATTTGGACGTAGTCAGTGTGTTGATGTTTTACTTACAAGCAACTGAAGACTTTCGTCAGTCTTCTTCTCTGTTTGTAGTTTTTTTCTGGAAAACGTAGGGGTCAGAAAGCTACGGCTACCTCTCTTTCTTTTTGGTTGAGGAGAATTATCCACTTTGCATCTGAGACTGCTGGACAGCACCCTCCTGAAAGAGTTACGACTCATTCCGCTAGGGCTGTTGCTTCCTCATGAGCATTCCAAGATGAAGCTTCTGTAGAACAGATTTGCAAGGTTGCAACTTGGTCCTCTCTTCTCATTTTTTTTCCGGAATTTTTCAAATTTGATACTTTTGCCTCGGTTGAGGCTGTTTTTAGGAGGAAAGTTTTTCAAGCAGTGGTGCCTTCCGTTTAGGTTCCCTATCTTGTCCCTCCCTTTTCATCCGTGTACTATAGCTTTGGTATTGTATCCCACAAGTAAGGATGAAATCTGTGGACTAATCGTATCTTGTAAAAGAAAAGGAAATGTATTCTTACCTGATAAATTTGGTTCTTTTACAATACGGCCCACCCTGTTTTTCTAAGGCAGGTCTTTATTTTTGTTACACTTCAGTCACCTCTGTACCTTGGCTTTTCCTTTCTCTTCCTAACTTCGGTCGAATGACTGGAGTAGGAGGGAAGGGAGGAGCTATATATACAGCTCTGCTGTGGTGCTCTTTGCCTCCTCCTGCTGACCAGGAGGCGATATCCCACAAGTAAGGATGAAATCTGTGGACTCATCGTATCGTAAAAGAAACAAATTTATCAGGTAAGAATAAATTTCCTTTTTTCCCTTCAAGACAAACAACTCTTACACTCAGAAGTAAACAATCTTATTAATAAACAGGCCATAGAGCTATCTCCCTGTCCTTTTCGAAGGCTTTCTAAGCAATCTCTTTTTGGTAAAAAAAGAAAAACGGCAAATGAACCAAGATCATCATTCTTTTCTTCAACAACTACGTCTCACAGTCAACCTCCTTTCCAATTTAGGTTTTCTCATCAATCGGGAAAAATCAGAACTCATTCCTTCCTAATCTCTTACTTTTCTAGGTTTTCTTATAAACACAAAATCCTCTACCCTCAGTCTTCCAAAAGACAAAATAAAAAATATAAGGAAGGAAATTTCTTGTACTTTATCAAAGGATTTTTATTCCCTCAGGACGGGTGCTCAGATTGTAGGGTTACTATCATCCTTGATTTAAGCCATTTATCCTGCTTTCCTTCACTATCGGGCCCTTCAAAGATTAAAAATATTTTACCTTCAAAAAGGTTTCCCTTACTCTCACAGAATTCCTCTCTCTCTCAAAGCCAAACAAGAACTCTCTTAGTCGCTCAATCATATAGAAGCCTAGAATGGGAGAGCCATTTTTGGTGCTATCCCAGATTTATTCATTGAATCAGATGCCAGTCTTTCTGGCTGGGGTGCCAGATGTGGTCCTTCCATTACAGGTGGGAAATGGTCCTCCAAAGAGAAATCTCTTCTCATAAACTGTCTCGAGCTTCTTGCTGGATCTTTTGCCATCAAGAGTTTCTCTCACTTCAACCATCCTACATCCATTCTTTATAGGATGGACAATGTTTCAGTGGTTCAGTATCTGAATCGTCTTGGAGGTACCAAGTCAAAGTTTCTTTCAGATATTATAAAGGATTTCATTCATTTTTGCCTAGCTCAGAACATTATGGTGAAAGCCGAATATCTTCCCGGACTTTTGAATTCCGCGGCAGATTGGGGTTCCAGATTCCTCAAAGACTCGAGCGACTGGAAACTCAATCAATTGATTTTCCTTTGCCTCCTTCATGCCAGGGTGCCAGGAATCAGACTGACACGAGAAGTGCAAAAATAATCACACCTTTATTAATAGCAAAAAATAATAAAAAGTCCACAAGTCAAATAACAAGCCAGGAGTCAAAACCAGAGCTGGTAGTCAGACGAAACGAGTCAGGAGCCAAAGTGAATAGTCAGACGAGCCGGAATCAGGAACAAGGAAACAGCAGAATCAGGAACAAGCCAGGGATCAAGAACCAGGAAGGACGTCAGGCAGCCAGGTAATACACAGGAACTCTCACAAACAGGTCTGAGACAACAAAAAGGCAAAGCATACTGAACAGAGGCCCTTTAAATAATATGTGATGACATCATAATTCTGAGACTGCATCCTGTCTCACATGGATGATGCACACCAGTCTGGCCACAAAAGGAAGTGCAGGAAATGAGCAGCATCCCCCACAATGCACCATAGTCAGGAAGAGAGGTGAGTAAAATGGCTGCCAGCAGCACATGGCAAACACAACAGGGAGAAAACCCTGACAGTACCATCCCCTCAACGACCCCTCCCCCACGGGAGGACAAAAGGCTTATTGGGGAAACGGGCATGGAAGGCACGGAGGAGGGCAGGAGCATGAACATCAGAGGAGGGAACCCAAGAATGCTCCTCCGGACCGTAGCCCCTCCAGTGAACCAAATACTGTACACGGCCCCTGGATATAGGAGAGTCAATAATGCTGCTGACCTCATACTCCTCATGGTTGTTAACAAAGATAGGATGGGGATGAGGCAACACAGTGGTAAACTGATTACAAACCAATGGTTTAATGAGGCAGACATGAAAAACATCGGAGATGTGCATAGCAGGAGGAAGGTCAAGAGCGTAGGCCACAGGTTTAACCCGTAGGAGTATTAAGAAAGAACCAACATAACGGGGAGCCAATTTATTGGAAGGCACATGAAGGTTAAAGTTGTGGGAGGACAGCCAAACTCTCTCACCAACCTGGTAGGAAGGTGCGGGCAGATGCCTACGATCAGCCTGGAACTTTTGGCGCTGCATAGAACAGTGAAGGCAATCCTGAATCTGCACCCACGTGGAACGGAGTTGCCGGAGATGCTCCTCCAAAGCCGGAATACCCTGAGACATGAATGAATCGGGCAACAAGGATGGTTGAATCCCATAATTCGACATGAACGGGGATAACTTGGAGGAAGCATTAATAGCACTATTATGAGCAAACTCTGCCCAAGGTAACAGTTCAGACCAATTATTGTGGTGATCTGAGACATAGCAATGGAGGAACTGTTCCAGAGCTTGATTAGACCATTCCGCAGCCCCATTGGATTGAGGGTGATATGCCGAGGAGAAGGAATGCTGGATCCCCATTTGAGCACAAAAGGAACACCAAAATCTGGAGACAAACTGGCTACCCCGGTCTGACACTATCTCCTTGGGTAACCCATGTAAACGGAAGACCTCCCGGGCAAAAATTGAAGCAAGCTCCTGAGCGGTAGGCAGCTTCATCAAGGGAATGCAATGTGACATTTTAGAAAAACGGTCAACCACCATAAGGATAACAGTATTGCCATTGGAAACAGGGAGCTCGACAATGAAGTCCATGGAAAGATGTGTCCAAGGATGCTCACCATTAGCAATAGGTTGAAGAAGACGCACAGGAAGACGTCGAGGAGTCTTATTCTGTGCACAAACTGAGCAGGAGGCAACATACGCAGCAACATCAGAACGAAGACCTGGCGACCAGAATTGTCGAGTGACAGACCAAATCATTTGGTTCTTGCCTGGGTGACCTGTGGCTTTAGGATAGTGGTAAGTGTGCAAAAGTTTATTTCGAAGATTCTCAGGAACAAAACACTAGCGGCTAGATTTGGAGTTTGGCGGTAAAAGGGCTGTTAACGCTCCGCGGGTTTTTTTCTGGCCGCACCATAAATTTAACTCTGGTATCGAGAGTTCAAACAAATGCTGCGTTAGGCTCCAAAAAAGGAGCGTAGAGCATATTTAGCGCAAATGCAACTCTCGATACCAGAGTTGCTTACGGACGCGGCCGGCCTCAAAAACGTGCTCGTGCACGATTCTCCCATAGGAAACAATGGGGCTGTTTGAGCTGAAAAAAAACCTAACACCTGCAAAAAAGCAGCGTTCAGCTCCTAACGCAGCCCCATTGTTTCCTATGGGGAAACACTTCCTACGTCTGCACCTAACACTCTAACATGTACCCCGAGTCTAAACACCCCTAGCCTTACACTTATTAACCCCTAATCTGCCGCCCCCGCTATCGCTGACCCCTGCATTACACTTTTAACCCCTAATCTGCCGCTCCGTAAACCGCCGCCACCTACGTTATCCCTATGTACCCCTAATCTGCTGCCCTAACATCGCCGACCCCTATGTTATATTTATTAACCCCTAATCTGCCCCCCACAACGTCGCCGACACCTACCTACACTTATTAACCCCTAATCTGCCGAGCGGACCTGAGCGCTACTATAATAAAGTTATTAACCCCTAATCCGCCTCACTAACCCTATCATAAATAGTATTAACCCCTAATCTGCCCTCCCTAACATCGCCGACACCTACCTTCAATTATTAACCCCTAATCTGCCGACCGGAGCTCACCGCTATTCTAATAAATGTATTAACCCCTAAAGCTAAGTCTAACCCTAACACTAACACCCCCCTAAGTTAAATATAATTTTTATCTAACGAAATAAATTAACTCTTATTAAATAAATGATTCCTATTTAAAGCTAAATACTTACCTGTAAAATAAACCCTAATATAGCTACAATATAAATTACATTTATATTATAGCTATTTTAGGATTAATATTTATTTTACAGGTAACTTTGTATTTATTTTAACCAGGTACAATAGCTATTAAATAGTTAAGAACTATTTAATAGTTACCTAGTTAAAATAATTACAAATTTACCTGTAAAATAAATCCTAACCTAAGATATAATTAAACCTAACACTACCCTATCAATAAAATAATTAAATAAACTACCTACAATTACCTACAATTAACCTAACACTACACTATCAATAAATTAATTAAACACAATTGCTACAAATAAATACAATTAAATAAACTATCTAAAGTACAAAAAATAAAAAAGAACTAAGTTACAGAAAATAAAAAAATATTTACAAACATAAGAAAAATATTACAACAATTTTAAACTAATTACACCTACTCTAAGCCCCCTAATAAAATAACAAAGACCCCCAAAATAAAAAATTCCCTACCCTATTCTAAAATACAAAAATTACAAGCTCTTTTACCTTACCAGCCCTGAACAGGGCCCTTTGCGGGGCATGCCCCAAGAATTTCAGCTCTTTTGCCTGTAAAAAAAAACATACAATACCCCCCCCCCAACATTACAACCCACCACCCACATACCCCTAATCTAACCCAAACCCCCTTAAATAAACCTAACACTAATCCCCTGAAGATCTTCCTACCTTGTCTTCACCATCCAGGTATCACCGATCCGTCCTGGCTCCAAGATCTTCATCCAACCCAAGCGGGGGTTGGCGATCCATAATCCGGTGCTCCAAAGTCTTCCTCCTATCCGGCAAGAAGAGGACATCCGGACCGGCAAACATCTTCTCCAAGCGGCATCTTCTATGTTCTTCCATCCGATGACGACCGGCTCCATCTTGAAGACCTCCAGCGCGGATCCATCCTCTTCTTCCGACGACTAGACGACGAATGACGGTTCCTTTAAGGGACGCCATCCAAGATGGCGTCCCTCGAATTCCGATTGGCTGATAGGATTCTATCAGCCAATCGGAATTAAGGTAGGAATATTCTGATTGGCTGATGGAATCAGCCAATCAGAATCAAGTTCAATCCGATTGGCTGATCCAATCAGCCAATCAGATTGAGCTCGCATTCTATTGGCTGATCGGAACAGCCAATAGAATGCGAGCTCAATCTGATTGGCTGATTGGATCAGCCAATCGGATTGAACTTGATTCTGATTGGCTGATTCCATCAGCCAATCAGAAAATTCCTACCTTAATTCCGATTGGCTGATAGAATCCTATCAGCCAATCGGAATTCGAGGGACGCCATCTTGGATGACGTCCCTTAAAGGAACCGTCATTCGTCGTCTAGTCGTCGGAAGAAGAGGATGGATCCGCGCTGGAGGTCTTCAAGATGGAGCCGGTCGTCATCGGATGGAAGAACATAGAAGATGCCGCTTGGAGAAGATGTTTGCCGGTCCGGATGTCCTCTTCTTGCCGGATAGGAGGAAGACTTTGGAGCACCGGATTATGGATCGCCAACCCCCGCTTGGGTTGGATGAAGATCTTGGAGCCAGGACGGATCGGTGATACCTGGATGGTGAAGACAAGGTAGGAAGATCTTCAGGGGATTAGTGTTAGGTTTATTTAAGGGGGTTTGGGTTAGATTAGGGGTATGTGGGTGGTGGGTTGTAATGTTGGGGGGGGGGTATTGTATGTTTTTTTTTACAGGCAAAAGAGCTGAAATTCTTGGGGCATGCCCCGCAAAGGGCCCTGTTCAGGGCTGGTAAGGTAAAAGAGCTTGTAATTTTTGTATTTTAGAATAGGGTAGGGAATTTTTTATTTTGGGGGTCTTTGTTATTTTATTAGGGGGCTTAGAGTAGGTGTAATTAGTTTAAAATTGTTGTAATATTTTTCTTATGTTTGTAAATATTTTTTTATTTTCTGTAACTTAGTTCTTTTTTATTTTTTGTACTTTAGCTAGTTTATTTAATTGTATTTATTTGTAGGAATTGTGTTTAATTAATTTATTGATAGTGTAGTGTTAGGTTAATTGTAGGTAATTGTAGGTAGTTTATTTAATTATTTTATTGATAGGGTAGTGTTAGGTTTAATTATATCTTAGGTTAGGATTTATTTTACAGGTAAATTTGTAATTATTTTAACTAGGTAACTATTAAATAGTTCTTAACTATTTAATAGCTATTGTACCTGGTTAAAATAAATACAAAGTTACCTGTAAAATAAATATTAATCCTAAAATAGCTATAATATAAATGTAATTTATATTGTAGCTATATTAGGATTTATTTTACAGGTAAGTATTTAGCTTTAAATAGGAATCATTTATTTAATAAGAGTTAATTTATTTCGTTAGATAAAAATTATATTTAACTTAGGGGGGTGTTAGTGTTAGGGTTAGACTTAGCTTTAGGGGTTAATACATTTATTAGAATAGCGGTGAGCTCCGGTCGGCAGATTAGGGGTTAATAATTGAAGGTAGGTGTCGGCGATGTTAGGGAGGGCAGATTAGGGGTTAATACTATTTATGATAGGGTTAGTGAGGCGGATTAGGGGTTAATAACTTTATTATAGTAGCGCTCAGGTCCGCTCGGCAGATTAGGGGTTAATAAGTGTAGGTAGGTGTCGGCGACGTTGTGGGGGGCAGATTAGGGGTTAATAAATATAACATAGGGGTCGGCGATGTTAGGGGCAGCAGATTAGGGGTACATAGGGATAACGTAGGTGGCGGTCGGCAGATTAGGGGTTAAAAATTTTAATCGAGTGGCGGCGATGTGGGGGGACCTCGGTTTAGGGGTACATAGGTAGTTTATGGGTGTAAGTGTACTTTAGGGTACAGTAGTTAAGAGCTTTATAAACCGGCGTTAGCCAGAAAGCTCTTAACTCCTGCTTTTTTCAGGCGGCTGGAATCTTGTCGTTAGAGCTCTAACGCTCACTGCAGAAACGACTCTAAATACCAGCGTTAGAAAGATCCCATTGAAAAGATAGGCTACGCAAATGGCGTAGGGGGATCTGCGGTATGGAAAAGTCGCGGCTGTAAAGTGAGCGTTAGACCCTTTAATCACTGACTCCAAATACCAGCGGGCGGCCAAAACCAGCGTTAGGAGCCTCTAACGCTGGTTTTGACGGCTACCGCCGAACTCTAAATCTAGGCCTAGGTTTCTCAGGAGGTGCATTGGTTTGTGCAGCCAGGATCTCCTCCCCCAAGGGAGAAGTCAAATTAGTATGTATGGTAGCCAAAATATGGTCAGGAGGTATAACAGGAGTAGGTACAGACTCCTCCTTGGACAGAGGCGAAAAATGTCTAGAGAGGGCATCAGCCCTAACATTCTTACTACCAGGCAGGTAGGAGACCACATAATTAAACCGAGACAAAAATAGCGCCCATCTGGCCAGTCGGGGCGACAAACATTTTGCTTCAGATACAGGGAGTGCAGAATTATTAGGCAAATGAGTATTTTGACCACATCATCATCTTTATGCATGTTGTCTTACTCCAAGCTGTATAGGCTCGAAAGCCTACTACCAATTAAGCATATTAGGTGATGTGCATCTCTGTAATGAGAAGGGGTGTGGTCTAATGACATCAACACCCTATATCAGGTTTGCCTTTCCTTTGGCAAAATTGGTCAAAAGAAGGACTTGACAGGCTCAGAAAAGTAAAAAATAGTGAGATATCTTGCAGAGGGATGCAGCACTCTTAAAATTGCAAAGCTTCTGAAGCGTGATCATCGAACAATCAAGCGTTTCATTCAAAATAGTCAACAGGGTCGCAAGAAGCGTGTGGAAAAACCAAGGCGCAAAATAACTGCCCATGAACTGAGAAAAGTCAAGCGTGCAGCTGCCAAGATGCCACTTGCCACCAGTTTGGCCATATTTCAGAGCTGCAACATCACTGGAGTGCCCAAAAGCACAAGGTGTGCAATACTCAGAGACATGGCCAAGGTAAGAAAGGCTGAAAGACGACCACCACTGAACAAGACACACAAGCTGAAACGTCAAGACTGGGCCAAGAAATATCTCAAGACTGATTTTTCTAAGGTTTTATGGACTGATGAAATGAGAGTGAGTCTTAATGGGCCAGATGGATGGGCCCGTGGCTGGATTGGTAAAGGGCAGAGAGCTCCAGTCTGACTCAGACTCCAGCAAGGTGGAGGTAGAGTACTGGTTTGGGCTGGTATCATCAAAGATGAGCTTGTGGGGCCTTTTCGGGTTGAGGATGGAGTCAAGCTCAACTCCCAGTCCTACTGCCAGTTTCTGGAAGACACCTTCTTCAAGCAGTGGTACAGGAAGAAGTCTGTATCCTTCAAGAAAAACATGATTTTCATGCAGGACAATGCTCCATCACACGCGTCCAAGTACTCCACAGCGTGGCTGGCAAGAAAGGGTATAAAAGAAGAAAATCTAATGACAAGGCCTCCTTGTTCACCTGATCTGAACCCCATTGAGAACCTGTGGTCCATCATCAAATGTGAGATTTACAAGGAGGGAAAACAGTACACCTCTCTGAACAGTATCTGGGAGGCTGTGGTTGCTGCTGCACGCAATATTGATGGTGAACAGATCAAAACACTGACAGAATCCATGGATGACAGGCTTTTGAGTGTCCTTGCAAAGAAAGGTGGCTATATTGGTCACTGATTTTTATTTTTATTTTTTTTGAATGTCAGAAATGTATATTTGTGAATGTTGAGATGTTATATTGGTTTCACTGGTAAAAATAAATAATTGAAATGGGTATATATTTGTTTTTTGTTAAGTTGCCTAATAATTATGCACAGTAATATTCACCTGCACACACAGATATCCCCCTAAAATAGCTATAACTAAAAACAAACTAAAAACTACTTCCAAAACTATTCATCTTTGATATTAATGAGTTTTTTGGGTTCATTGAGAACATGGTTGTTGTTCAATAATAAAATTAATCCTCAAAAATACAACTTGCCTAATAATTCTGCACTCCCTGTAGATAAGTTAAATTCTTGAGGTCAGTAAGAATGAGCACTGGCACGCTAGTACCCTCGAGAAGATGCCTCCATTCCTTAAGTGCCAAAATTATGGCCAGTAATTCCCTGTCACCAATTTCATAATTGCACTCCGCTGTAGACAATTTCTTAGAGAAGAAACCACATGGATGCAAGGAACCGTCAGGCGTAGGACATTGAGACAAGAGGGCACCTACTCCAGTCTCAGACGCATCGACCTCAAGAACAAAAGGCAGGACAGGGTTAGGATGAGCCAGAACTGGAGAGGCAGCAAAGGCATTCTTAAGACTATTAATGGCAGTAGGTGACCAATGGAGTGGATCATTCTCTTTACGGGTCATGACTGTGATAGGTTTGACCAAGGAAGAAAAGTTTTTAATAAACCTTCTATAGTAATTGGTGAACCCCAAAAAACGTTGAATAGACTGAAGACCAACTGGGCAAGGCCACTGCAGAACTGCAGATAACTTGTCAGGATCCATGGAGAACCCTGCAACGGAGATAACATAACCTAGGAAGGTTACTTGAGTCTGATGGAACTCATATTTCTCGAGTTTACAAAACAGGCCTTTCTCACATAGTCTCTGAAGAACTCTTGTAACATCAGAACGATGAGCCTCAAGTGTGGATAAGTATATGAGGATGTCGTCTAAGTACACCACAACACACTGTTGCAACATATCTCGTAGGACATCATTAATAAATTCCTGAAAAACAGCAGGAGCATTACATAGGCCAAAGGGCATTACAAGATACTCAAAATGCCTGCTCCTGGTGTAAAATGCTGTTTTCCATTCGTGGCCCTCCTTAATCCTAATGAGATTGTACGCTCCTCTCAAATCAAGTTTAGTAAAGACCGTAGCTCCCTTGAGGCGGTCAAAGAGTTCCGTAATAAGCGGAATAGGGTAAGCATTCTTAATGGTAAGACGATTAAGACCCCTATAATCGATAGATGGTCTTAACTCGCCACCCTTTTTCTTCACAAAGAAGAAGCCAGCCCCTGCAGGAGAGAAGGATTTGTGAATAATCCCCCACGACAGAGCATCGGCAACATACTCCTCCATAGCACAATTCTCTGCAACAGACAGAGGGTACACCCGGCCCCGAGGAGTAATGGCTTCAGGTTGCAGGTCTATGGTAAAATCGTAAGACCGGTGAGGAGGCAGCGTACTGGCACGCACCTTGTCAAACACGTCTAGGAACTCTCGGTACTCCTCTGGGAATTGAGAAACTGAAGAAGTGCACAAGACTTTAACTGGTTTCCGAAGACAAGTGGAAATACATTGTGGGGACCACAACAATATTTTGGACCTGCGCCAGTCGAGACTGGGATTGTGCTTTTGGAGCCAGGGATAACCCAGAACAACCGGAAAATGTGGAGAGTTTATCACCTGGAACTGGAGGGTTTCAAAATGGAGAGCCCCAACAGCCATGGACAACAGAGCAGTTTCGTGAGTAACGAGTGCGGGATGAAGGGGCCTGCCATCAATGGCCTCAATAGCAAGCAGAACAGACCGAGGCAAAACAGGAATGGAGTGCTTTGATACAAAAGCACTGTCAATGAAATAGCCCGCAGCACTGGAGTCAACAAGAGCCTAGTGACTATGGAGGAGTCCACCCAAGAAAGGACAACCATGACCAAAGGTTTCTCCTGAAGCGGTTCCAGGGATGAGGATAAACCACCCAAGGTCTGCCCCGACAGGACCTTAGGTGTGAGTGTTTCCTAGCCGTGTGGGACAAGACTTCAAAAGGTGGCCCTGTAACCCACAATAGAGGCAGAGCCCCTCCCTCCTCCTAAAGACCCTTTCCTCTGTGGAGAGACGCATGAATCCCAGCTGCATTGGCTCAGCAGTACCTGATGACTCGGGACCAGGAGGCATGGGAGGAGAGGGAGGCATGGGTGGGAACGGACATGTTGGAGACAACAGAACAGGAGGCTTCAACAAGCGCTCCTTGAAAGAGGGCCTCTCTCTGAGTCTGATGTCAATTAGGATCAAAAAAGACACCAATGCCTCGAGATCCTCTGGTAAATCTCTGGCAGCAACTTCGTCTTTAATCGCATCAGAGAGCCCATGAAAGAAGGTGGCAACAAGGGCTTCATTGTTCCAACCTACCTCTGCAGCAAGCGTACGGAACTCAATAGCATACTGAGCAACAGATCTTGTACCTTGCTGAATGGACATGAGTCGTTTAACAGCAGAGGAGGAGCGAGCCGGAACATCAAATACCCTTCAAAAGGAGGCCACAAATTCAGGGTAATTTCACAGGTTAATCACAGGTTTATTAGTCTCCCACAAGGGATTAGCCCAGGCAAGAGCTGTGTCAGAGAGTAACGAGATGAGAAATCCCATCTTAGCTCTGTCAGAGGGAAATGCCTGAGGTAACATCTCAAAGAAAATGCCCACCTGGTTCAAAAACCCACAGCACTGAATAGGATCGCCTCCATATTGCTTAGGTAGAGATGCAGAACCAGACATGCTCCTGGTAGGACTAGGTGCAGCAGCAGAAACAGGAGCAGCCATAACTTGCGGGACACTTTGGTCCAAATGTGCAGTGCGAGTCAGCAGGGTTTGCAGGGCTAGTGCAAATTGATCCAAGAGGTGATCCTGTTCATCCATCCTGGAAATGATGGCAGGTAAAGGTGGATTATTAGCACCATAAGGATTCATGGCCTTTGCGTAATGTCAGGGTGCCAGGTAATACACAGGAACTCTCACAAACAGATCTGAGACAACAAAAAGGCAAAACATACTGAACAGAGGCCCTTTAAATAATAAGTGATGACATCACAATTCTGAGACTGCATCCTGTCTCACTTGGATGATGCACACCAGTCTGGCCATAAAAGGAAGTGCAGGAAATGAGCAGCATCCCCACAATGCACCATAGTCAGGAAGAGAGGTGAGTAAAATGGCTGCCAGCAGCACATGGCAAACACAACAGGGAGAAAACCCTGACACTTAATCTCCGAGGTCCCTTTTCGATAGACCTGTTTGCATCTTGCCTCAATTGTCAGATTTGCCCATTCTTCAGTTGGCGTCCGGATCCGGAAGCTCAAGCTACGGATGCTTTTCTCCAACCTTGGCCTCTGTCCAGAGCTTATGCTTCCATCCTTTTGTCATGATTCCCAGCATCCTCTACAGAGTTTGTAGCGAATCCCTCTCCCTTTTCCTAATTACTCCCTTTTGGCCTTCCCAACCATGGTTTCCATACCTCTTGGAGATGACAATAGAACTCCCCCTTCTTCTCCCATCAATTCCAGATCTCCTCTTAGATCCAAACGACAAACCTCACAGCCTAGTCCTCCAAGGATCCCTTCATCTTTTAGCCTGGAAGATATCAGGTATTCCTTCCCTGTCTCTGTCCTTTCGTCAGGGGCTTTACAATTATTATGAGAGTCCCTGGCTCCGGGTACCCATAGATCCTATTCATCAGCCTGGTCCAAATGGAATCGTTGGTGCTTGGAAAGGAACTTGGATTCCTTTTCAGCTCCTCTAGCCCAAATTATCAATTTTCTATCCTCCCTTTTTGAGTCTGGTCTCTCATAAAAAAAACTATTAATGTAATGTAGAATTCTCAAAGCCATCAGAATTAAACGTCCTCCTATTCCCAAACATTCTTAATTTTGGGACGTAGATTTGGTTCTTTCCTTTTTTAACTCTTGGCCCTCTAATGATCTTCTCTCTTTAAAGCAACTCACTTGCAAACTTACTACCCTTTTTTGCCTTATTTCTTTTAGAAGAGTCTTGGATGTCAGAGCTATTGATTTCAATTCTATTTCTTTCTCTCCTGAAGGTTTAACCTTTTTCATCTCTCGTAGGACTAAAACTTTTTCTTCCACCTAATTTTATCCTTATTTTCCTTCTTTTCCCAAACTTTGTGTGGTTATCTGTTTTAAAGAATACCTCAAAAGAACTAGACCCTTTTGTTCTCCTTTATCATCTGATCAACTTCTTTTATTTTTCGTTCCTCCTGTTACATCTGCCTCCATAGCTCGCTGGGTTAAGTGGATCATGAAAGAAGCTGGAATGGACTCCATATTTTCTGCCCACTCTGTTTGAGGTACTGCTGCCTCTAAAGCCTTTGTCAATTCATCTTCTCTTCAGGATATACTTAACAACGCAGATTGGTCCTTCTGCTTCCTTTTTGCCTCTGCATTAAAATAACAAAATAGGAGTCTCCTGTCCTTTAATAAAATTGGGATTATCCTAGCTAAAGTTTAGGTATAATCTAGATTTTATTAAGGACAAGGAGACGAGTATTTTCCCTACCATAATTCAATACATTTTCCCTCCCCCAAGATATTTTTTCATATGTCTTTATATCTTACTAATTATTGTGTTTATTCACCTAGCTCCAGGATTCTAAGATATCTCCACACTTCAAGAATCTGCATTCCTCTACAGGATCCTCCTTTCCTTCAACTTGGTTATCTATGTTTCAAGTTTCATCTCATGCATCATCCATACTTCAACTGAATGGTTTTTCTTCATCCTCCTCGATTGACTTCGGATTGAAATGTTTCTTCGGTTTCACCTTTATGTTTGGACTGTTCCTGTTTATTCTGTTTTTCAATGACTTTTTCCTGTTTCATCTCAGTAGCAAATCCGAAAAAGAGGAATTATTGGGGGTCATTGGTCCCTTTATGGTGGATATGAGAAAGCTGATTGGTTCTTCTTTTCTACATTCGTTAAGAAGATGCTCTCATTGGTTCAATATGTCTGGCATTTCTTTTCTCTGTAATATTAACTGTTTTTGTTCTGTTATACTTTTAGTGACTGCATTGTTAGTAGTAAAGAAAGTTAAAGCAAAATGCTCATTTCCTTGTCCTTAATAAAATCTATATTATACCTACACTTTAGCTAGAATAATCCTAATTATTATCCACAATAAAATAAAGTCAAACTGTGATATCACATAACCATTTAAATCAACTGACAATCATTATTCTGTAAAATTTAAGCATTTGTTTTGCAATAAAATATGGTTAAAAATTTTTAATACAAATCAGCATGGTAGATTGTCTTCTGCAAAGATCAAGCAACATAATACTAGCCAAAAGAAAACGTTTAGTTGTGATGCATTGCACCAGTGAAATCAGAACAAATGTGAGGATTACATTGATCTGATAGCTAAAGAAAAGCAAAATATTTTGCTTGATTACATTATGTCGATTTGAGACATTTTGACTCTTGCTATAGAACTATATTGTATGATTAAAATTTTTTATTATGAGCTGGTTAAATCAATGTTCCGAAACATTATAGATGTGTTAGGTTTGGTTAGACAAATAACTTTAAACTTTAAGTTTATTTATTGTTTTTGGATTATGGTGCATTTTTAATAGAGATTTAGAGATTCTAATCATGTGTCGGATTTGCAGGGTCATCATATCCGTGTGGTGCATTATTTGGAACAGCATTATTAACTATTGAGGTGCAGGAAGGTTTTTTCTCCTACACACACTATGATCTGACTAGGGTAAAATTGTTTAAGCATGGGACACAGTTTAGGAGCATACATTTTATATCTCTGAGCTGCAGGTGGTACTGTATAATGTAAAATCACCAGACCCTAAACTCTGTACAACAGAAATTAGGGAATCATAAAAAATTGCTGAGAGAAAGAACAAAAAATGAACAAACAAAAAAAAGAGGAAAATAAGGAATAGCACTGTTGTATGTATGTCTGATGGGATGTAGAAAATCAGTATTTTATATGTTTCTGAAAGGTTGAGGATGAATCTGTTCCTGGAAAATGAGGTTTATTACTGCTGTATATTTATATATTACTTTATCTGTATATATCAAGCAGGATTAGGTTAAACAAATGTATCAGGAAGGATAGTGGTTAACACTGCTCCTTATTTGACTGATAGGGAAGTAGTGAATAACTGCTGTACCTGTATAAAGCATGATGGAAATTAATCAGTGACATATATCTCCAAGGCTGGAGGGAGATTACTCACTGGTTTGTATGTATCAAGTAAAAAAAGGATTTTAGAAATGATCTGTATGTGTCAGGTAGTATAGGATATGATCTGTGCTATGTTGAAGCATTAGTTTTTCACCAAATATAGGTATAACACTCTGTTCCATGAGATTTATCTATGTGCCTAGTTTCATGATGTTGCAGTAGATTTTGCTGTAGCTTTCTCTGAAAATACTCATTTAAACATACTGAAATGAAAAATAGCTTTTCACATCTTAATAATTATAAAAGAAATGAACTAATTTATTTAAATTGAGATATCCAAACATTGTAAAGTTTTATAAACACACCATTTTACACGTAGTGCACATTTGAATGTAATCTATAGCTACATTACCTAATAACCCTACAGTAAACTATAACCCTACTGTAAACTATAGCTACATTACCTAATCAGCCCCAGGGCCGGATTTCCCATTAGGCACAGTAGGCATGTGCCTACAGGCGCCTTGCAGTGAGGGGCGCCTGCCTGTCAATAATAAAAAAAAAAAAAAAAAAAAAAAAAATTTTTTTTTTTTTTTTTTTTTTTTTTTTTATGAGGGCATTTATTTTAGTAAGAATTGTGCTGCCAGGTGCCTACAAAGTCGAGTGTTTCATTGGGAATATGTTACAGCAGTTGAGGGAGCCATGAAGGAGAGAGGGGCAAAGATTAAAACTAAACCCCTCCCATTGAATTTCTAAATTCTAATTTTAAACACATTTGTTGACCCCTGGATTACATATAATCTACAACATTCCATGTTTTCCTTTGAGAGCAACATCATATGATATTTATATTTCAGAACAAAATAAATGTAACATCTGTGTGTGTTTGTACCAAAAATATCAGAGTTTACAAGATTTTTTTCCCTACATTTTATATTTTCTTCCACTGGCTGCACAGGTTGTTGATGGTGATGAGCTTGCATGCTGCTAGTTTTAATATTGCTATTGTTTACACAAAACTGTGTTTGACTCCAACAAAATGTTAAGCACATAGTCAAAGTCATCTCCAGAAAAGCAATACACTAATGGCTTGTCAATAAACATGTCCTATGAGCCCATCTGGGTCTGCACAGATGTGTATTGCTGTCTCAGAACTGACATTGACTATGTGTTTAACTCTTTTGCAAGAGGCTAACACACTTCTCTGCAAGCACTAGTGCAATAATAAAATGCCCAGCAAACTGTCACATTTGATGTCCCTTTAAATAGGGTTTTCTTTAGAATATTTTGCATTAAAAGTTTAACATGATTTGTTTTTGTTATACATAATAGAAATTGTATGGCCATTTGAGTCAAGTGAATATTGATTTTTGGTGTAGCTTCCATTACAACAAATATTGCAATTGGTGTGTGTATTTGTGTATCTCCATAAAAGGGAAAATGTAATTTTACATCTAATATTTATTTTTAGTTGTCCTAAATAATAATAAAAAAAAGTCCTCATTTTTTCCACTTTTTTCTAGGGGGGGTGGGGGGGTGGGGGGGGGGCGCTTCAGGTTTTTGTGCCTACAGGCACCTGAGATGTAAATCCGGCCCTGATCAGCCCTACAGTAAAGGAAAAGATTGTACAGCAAATTACATTATATAAATACATTGTATAACTCGTTCAGCCGCTTTGTGCTACAATGTAACTACAGGACCCACCATTGTGACATGCTAAAAGAACTAAACTGGCTGACGCTGGAATCCAGAGGCACCCTCCATCTTTCCTGCCTTGTGTTTAAGAGCCTTTCTGGGAAGCTCCCACCCTACCTGAGCAGAATGCTCTCCCCGGCTATTCCCACCTCCTATAACCTCCGATCCAGTACCAGCACATTATTTAGCTTGCTTCAATACAAAAAGAAAGCAGCTCGATCCTCCTTTTCCTACCGAGCGCCACAGTTATGGAATGACCTCCCGCACACTTTCAAACCTTCCCCAAGCCTAGAATCCTTTAAGAGATCCCTCTCTACATATCAAAACAGAATGCACCTGTCATGGTTGATTATATATTTCTTACCTGCTCTATGTAAAATGTTTGTATCTATTGTGTATTATTATTGTTTTTGAATTTTATTGTACCCTATTATATCAATGCAATGTTTTGTGGACCCAGGACATACTTGAAAACGAGAGAAATCTCAATGTATCCTTCCTGGTAAAATATTTTATAAATAAATAAAATAAATAAATAACCTGTCAATATTTTGCCTTAAAGGTTAAATGCTTTGGAATCGAGCAAGCAGGACTTGGGCTTCTTTCCAATTCCTTTACTTTACAGCTTAGCACCAGAAACCCTTCCTCTACAGTAGTTAAGCTGTGTTGTTCTTTTTTATGTACTTAGATCACAGTGCATATAGGTCTTACACCCTTGATTATTATCCACAATAAAATAAAGTCAAACTGTGATATCACATGACCATTTGAAGCAACTGACAATCATCATTCTGTAACATTTAAGCATTTGTTGTGCAATAAAATATGGTTAACAATTTTTATTACAAATCAGCATGGTAGATTATTTGTCTTCTGCAAAGATCAAGCAACATAATACTAGTCAAGAGAAAAAAGATTAGTTGTGATGCATTGCACCAGTGAAATCAGAACAAATGTGAGGATTACATTGATCTGATAGCTAAAGAAAAGCAAAATATTTTGCTTGATTCCATTAAGCCGATTTGAGAAAATGTAACTCTTGCTATAGAACTATATTTTTATTGTATGATCAAACTATTTTATTATGAGCTGGTTAAATACATTTTCAGACGAAATATAGATGTGTTAGGTTAGACAAATGACTCAACTTTAAAAGTATATTCATCTTTATATTTTTGGATTATGGAGCATTTTCAATAGAGATTTAGAGATTCTAATCATGTGTTGGATTTGCAGGGTCATCATATCCGTGTGGTGCATTATTTGGAACAGCATTATTAACTATTGAGGTGCAGGAAGGTTTTTTTCTCTTACACACACTATGATCCTACTAGGGTAAAATTGTGTGAGCATGGGACACAGTTTGGCACAGTTTAGGAGCATACATTTTATATCTCTGAGCTGCAGGTGGTACTGTATAATGTAAAATCACAAGCCTCTAAACCCTGTACAACAGAAATTAGGGAAGCATAAAAAATTGCCGAGACTTTGGGCAAAGGAGAGAAAGAACAAAAAATGAACAAACAAAAAAGAAGGAAAATAAGGAATAGCACTGTTGTATATATGTCTGATGGGATGTAGAAAATCAGTATTTTATATGTTTCTGAAAGGTTGAGGATGAATCTGAGGTTTATCACTGCTGTATATTTATATATTACTGTATCTGTATATATCAAGCAGGATTAGGTAAAACAAATGTATCAGGAAGGATAGTGGTTAACACTGCTCCTTATTTGTCTGATAGGGAAGTAGTGAATACCTGCTGTACCTGTATAAAGCATGATGGAAATTAATCAGTGACATATATCTCTATGGCAGGAAGAAGTATGTATCAAGTAAAAAAATGATTTTATCAATGATCTGTATGAGGCAACACAGTGGTAAACTGATTACAAACCAATGGTTTAATGAGGCAGACATGAAAAACATCGGAGATGTGCATAGCAGGAGGAAGGTCAAGAGCGTAGGCCACAGGTTTAACCCGTAGGAGTATTAAGAAAGAACCAACATAACGGGGAGCCAATTTATTGGAAGGCACATGAAGGTTAAAGTTGTGGGAGGACAGCCAAACTCTCTCACCAACCTGGTAGGAAGGTGCGGGCAGATGCCTACGATCAGCCTGGAACTTTTGGCGCTGCATAGAACAGTGAAGGCAATCCTGAATCTGCACCCACGTGGAACGGAGTTGCCGGAGATGCTCCTCCAAAGCCGGAATACCCTGAGACATGAATGAATCGGGCAACAAGGATGGTTGAATCCCATAATTCGACATGAACGGGGATAACTTGGAGGAAGCATTAATAGCACTATTATGAGCAAACTCTGCCCAAGGTAACAGTTCAGACCAATTATTGTGGTGATCTGAGACATAGCAATGGAGGAACTGTTCCAGAGCTTGATTAGACCATTCCGCAGCCCCATTGGATTGAGGGTGATATGCCGAGGAGAAGGAATGCTGGATCCCCATTTGAGCACAAAAGGAACACCAAAATCTGGAGACAAACTGGCTACCCCGGTCTGACACTATCTCCTTGGGTAACCCATGTAAACGGAAGACCTCCCGGGCAAAAATTGAAGCAAGCTCCTGAGCGGTAGGCAGCTTCATCAAGGGAATGCAATGTGACATTTTAGAAAAACGGTCAACCACCATAAGGATAACAGTATTGCCATTGGAAACAGGGAGCTCGACAATGAAGTCCATGGAAAGATGTGTCCAAGGATGCTCACCATTAGCAATAGGTTGAAGAAGACCCACAGGAAGACGTCGAGGAGTTTTATTCTGTGCACAAACTGAGCAGGAGGCAACATACGCAGCAACATCAGAACGAAGACCTGGCGACCAGAATTGTCGAGTGACAGACCAAATCATTTGGTTCTTGCCTGGGTGACCTGTGGCTTTAGGATAGTGGTAAGTGTGCAAAAGTTTATTTCGAAGATTCTCAGGAACAAAACACTAGGTTTCTCAGGAGGTGCATTGGTTTGTGCAGCCAGGATCTCCTCCCCCAAGGGAGAAGTCAAATTAGTATGTATGGTAGCCAAAATATGGTCAGGAGGTATAACAGGAGTAGGTACAGACTCCTCCTTGGACAGAGGCGAAAAATGTCTAGAGAGGGCATCAGCCCTAACATTCTTACTACCAGGCAGGTAGGAGACCACATAATTAAACCGAGACAAAAATAGCGCCCATCTGGCCAGTCGGGGCGACAAACGTTTTGCTTCAGATACAGGGAGTGCAGAATTATTAGGCAAATGAGTATTTTGACCACATCATCATCTTTATGCATGTTGTCTTACTCCAAGCTGTATAGGCTCGAAAGCCTACTACCAATTAAGCATATTAGGTGATGTGCATCTCTGTAATGAGAAGGGGTGTGGTCTAATGACATCAACACCCTATATCAGGTTTGCCTTTCCTTTGGCAAAATTGGTCAAAAGAAGGACTTGACAGGCTCAGAAAAGTAAAAAATAGTGAGATATCTTGCAGAGGGATGCAGCACTCTTAAAATTGCAAAGCTTCTGAAGCGTGATCATCGAACAATCAAGCGTTTCATTCAAAATAGTCAACAGGGTCGCAAGAAGCGTGTGGAAAAACCAAGGCGCAAAATAACTGCCCATGAACTGAGAAAAGTCAAGCGTGCAGCTGCCAAGATGCCACTTGCCACCAGTTTGGCCATATTTCAGAGCTGCAACATCACTGGAGTGCCCAAAAGCACAAGGTGTGCAATACTCAGAGACATGGCCAAGGTAAGAAAGGCTGAAAGACGACCACCACTGAACAAGACACACAAGCTGAAACGTCAAGACTGGGCCAAGAAATATCTCAAGACTGATTTTTCTAAGGTTTTATGGACTGATGAAATGAGAGTGAGTCTTAATGGGCCAGATGGATGGGCCCGTGGCTGGATTGGTAAAGGGCAGAGAGCTCCAGTCTGACTCAGACGCCAGCAAGGTGGAGGTAGAGTACTGGTTTGGGCTGGTATCATCAAAGATGAGCTTGTGGGGCCTTTTCGGGTTGAGGATGGAGTCAAGCTCAACTCCCAGTCCTACTGCCAGTTTCTGGAAGACACCTTCTTCAAGCAGTGGTACAGGAAGAAGTCTGTATCCTTCAAGAAAAACATGATTTTCATGCAGGACAATGCTCCATCACACGCGTCCAAGTACTCCACAGCGTGGCTGGCAAGAAAGGGTATAAAAGAAGAAAATCTAATGACAAGGCCTCCTTGTTCACCTGATCTGAACCCCATTGAGAACCTGTGGTCCATCATCAAATGTGAGATTTACAAGGAGGGAAAACAGTACACCTCTCTGAACAGTATCTGGGAGGCTGTGGTTGCTGCTGCACGCAATATTGATGGTGAACAGATCAAAACACTGACAGAATCCATGGATGACAGGCTTTTGAGTGTCCTTGCAAAGAAAGGTGGCTATATTGGTCACTGATTTTTATTTTTATTTTTTTTGAATGTCAGAAATGTATATTTGTGAATGTTGAGATGTTATATTGGTTTCACTGGTAAAAATAAATAATTGAAATGGGTATATATTTGTTTTTTGTTAAGTTGCCTAATAATTATGCACAGTAATATTCACCTGCACACACAGATATCCCCCTAAAATAGCTATAACTAAAAACAAACTAAAAACTACTTCCAAAACTATTCATCTTTGATATTAATGAGTTTTTTGGGTTCATTGAGAACATGGTTGTTGTTCAATAATAAAATTAATCCTCAAAAATACAACTTGCCTAATAATTCTGCACTCCCTGTAGATAAGTTAAATTCTTGAGGTCAGTAAGAATGAGCACTGGCACGCTAGTACCCTCGAGAAGATGCCTCCATTCCTTAAGTGCCAAAATTATGGCCAGTAATTCCCTGTCACCAATTTCATAATTGCACTCCGCTGTAGACAATTTCTTAGAGAAGAAACCACATGGATGCAAGGAACCGTCAGGCGTAGGACATTGAGACAAGAGGGCACCTACTCCAGTCTCAGACGCATCGACCTCAAGAACAAAAGGTAGGACAGGGTTAGGATGAGCCAGAACTGGAGAGGCAGCAAAGGCATTCTTAAGACTATTAATGGCAGTAGGTGACCAATGGAGTGGATCATTCTCTTTACGGGTCATGACTGTGATAGGTTTGACCAAGGAAGAAAAGTTTTTAATAAACCTTCTATAGTAATTGGCGAACCCCAAAAAACATTGAATAGACTGAAGACCAACTGGGCAAGGCCACTGCAGAACTGCAGATAACTTGTCAGGATCCATGGAGAACCCTGCAACGGAGATAACATAACCTAGGAAGGTTACTTGAGTCTGATGGAACTCATATTTCTCGAGTTTACAAAACAGGCCTTTCTCACATAGTCTCTGAAGAACTCTTGTAACATCAGAACGATGAGCCTCAAGTGTGGATAAGTATATGAGGATGTCGTCTAAGTACACCACAACACACTGTTGCAACATATCTCGTAGGACATCATTAATAAATTCCTGAAAAACAGCAGGAGCATTACATAGGCCAAAGGGCATTACAAGATACTCAAAATGCCTGCTCCTGGTGTAAAATGCTGTTTTCCATTCGTGGCCCTCCTTAATCCTAATGAGATTGTACGCTCCTCTCAAATCAAGTTTAGTAAAGACCGTAGCTCCCTTGAGGCGGTCAAAGAGTTCCGTAATAAGCGGAATAGGGTAAGCATTCTTAATGGTAAGACGATTAAGACCCCTATAATCGATAGATGGTCTTAACTCGCCACCCTTTTTCTTCACAAAGAAGAAGCCAGCCCCTGCAGGAGAGAAGGATTTGTGAATAATCCCCCACGACAGAGCATCGGCAACATACTCCTCCATAGCACAATTCTCTGCAACAGACAGAGGGTACACCCGGCCCCGAGGAGTAATGGCTTCAGGTTGCAGGTCTATGGTAAAATCGTAAGACCGGTGAGGAGGCAGCGTACTGGCACGCACCTTGTCAAACACGTCTAGGAACTCTCGGTACTCCTCTGGGAATTGAGAAACTGAAGAAGTGCACAAGACTTTAACTGGTTTCCGAAGACAAGTGGAAATACATTGTGGGGACCACAACAATATTTTGGACCTGCGCCAGTCGAGACTGGGATTGTGCTTTTGGAGCCAGGGATAACCCAGAACAACCGGAAAATGTGGAGAGTTTATCACCTGGAACTGGAGGGTTTCAAAATGGAGAGCCCCAACAGCCATGGACAACAGAGCAGTTTCGTGAGTAACGAGTGCGGGATGAAGGGGCCTGCCATCAATGGCCTCAATAGCAAGCAGAACAGACCGAGGCAAAACAGGAATGGAGTGCTTTGATACAAAAGCACTGTCAATGAAATAGCCCGCAGCACTGGAGTCAACAAGAGCCTAGTGACTATGGAGGAGTCCACCCAAGAAAGGACAACCATGACCAAAGGTTTCTCCTGAAGCGGTTCCAGGGATGAGGATAAACCACCCAAGGTCTGCCCCGACAGGACCTTAGGTGTGAGTGTTTCCTAGCCGTGTGGGACAAGACTTCAAAAGGTGGCCCTGTAACCCACAATAGAGGCAGAGCCCCTCCCTCCTCCTAAAGACCCTTTCCTCTGTGGAGAGACGCATGAATCCCAGCTGCATTGGCTCAGCAGTACCTGATGACTCGGGACCAGGAGGCATGGGAGGAGAGGGAGGCATGGGTGGGAACGGACATGTTGGAGACAACAGAACAGGAGGCTTCAACAAGCGCTCCTTGAAAGAGGGCCTCTCTCTGAGTCTGATGTCAATTAGGATCAAAAAAGACACCAATGCCTCGAGATCCTCTGGTAAATCTCTGGCAGCAACTTCGTCTTTAATCGCATCAGAGAGCCCATGAAAGAAGGTGGCAACAAGGGCTTCATTGTTCCAACCTACCTCTGCAGCAAGCGTACGGAACTCAATAGCATACTGAGCAACAGATCTTGTACCTTGCTGAATGGACATGAGTCGTTTAACAGCAGAGGAGGAGCGAGCCGGAACATCAAATACCCTTCAAAAGGAGGCCACAAATTCAGGGTAATTTCACAGGTTAATCACAGGTTTATTAGTCTCCCACAAGGGATTAGCCCAGGCAAGAGCTGTGTCAGAGAGTAACGAGATGAGAAATCCCATCTTAGCTCTGTCAGAGGGAAATGCCTGAGGTAACATCTCAAAGAAAATGCCCACCTGGTTCAAAAACCCACAGCACTGAATAGGATCGCCTCCATATCGCTTAGGTAGAGATGCAGAACCAGACATGCTCCTGGTAGGACTAGGTGCAGCAGCAGAAACAGGAGCAGCCATAACTTGCGGGACACTTTGGTCCAAATGTGCAGTGCGAGTCAGCAGGGTTTGCAGGGCTAGTGCAAATTGATCCAAGAGGTGATCCTGTTCATCCATCCTGGAAATGATGGCAGGTAAAGGTGGATTATTAGCACCATAAGGATTCATGGCCTTTGCGTAATGTCAGGGTGCCAGGTAATACACAGGAACTCTCACAAACAGATCTGAGACAACAAAAAGGCAAAACATACTGAACAGAGGCCCTTTAAATAATAAGTGATGACATCACAATTCTGAGACTGCATCCTGTCTCACTTGGATGATGCACACCAGTCTGGCCATAAAAGGAAGTGCAGGAAATGAGCAGCATCCCCACAATGCACCATAGTCAGGAAGAGAGGTGAGTAAAATGGCTGCCAGCAGCACATGGCAAACACAACAGGGAGAAAACCCTGACACTTAATCTCCGAGGTCCCTTTTCGATAGACCTGTTTGCATCTTGCCTCAATTGTCAGATTTGCCCATTCTTCAGTTGGCGTCCGGATCCGGAAGCTCAAGCTACGGATGCTTTTCTCCAACCTTGGCCTCTGTCCAGAGCTTATGCTTCCATCCTTTTGTCATGATTCCCAGCATCCTCTACAGAGTTTGTAGCGAATCCCTCTCCCTTTTCCTAATTACTCCCTTTTGGCCTTCCCAACCATGGTTTCCATACCTCTTGGAGATGACAATAGAACTCCCCCTTCTTCTCCCATCAATTCCAGATCTCCTCTTAGATCCAAACGACAAACCTCACAGCCTAGTCCTCCAAGGATCCCTTCATCTTTTAGCCTGGAAGATATCAGGTATTCCTTCCCTGTCTCTGTCCTTTCGTCAGGGGCTTTACAATTATTATGAGAGTCCCTGGCTCCGGGTACCCATAGATCCTATTCATCAGCCTGGTCCAAATGGAATCGTTGGTGCTTGGAAAGGAACTTGGATTCCTTTTCAGCTCCTCTAGCCCAAATTATCAATTTTCTATCCTCCCTTTTTGAGTCTGGTCTCTCATAAAAAAAACTATTAATGTAATGTAGAATTCTCAAAGCCATCAGAATTAAACGTCCTCCTATTCCCAAACATTCTTAATTTTGGGACGTAGATTTGGTTCTTTCCTTTTTTAACTCTTGGCCCTCTAATGATCTTCTCTCTTTAAAGCAACTCACTTGCAAACTTACTACCCTTCTTTGCCTTATTTCTTTTAGAAGAGTCTTGGATGTCAGAGCTATTGATTTCAATTCTATTTCTTTCTCTCCTGAAGGTTTAACCTTTTTCATCTCTCGTAGGACTAAAACTTTTTCTTCCACCTAATTTTATCCTTATTTTCCTTCTTTTCCCAAACTTTGTGTGGTTATCTGTTTTAAAGAATACCTCAAAAGAACTAGACCCTTTTGTTCTCCTTTATCATCTGATCAACTTCTTTTATTTTTCGTTCCTCCTGTTACATCTGCCTCCATAGCTCGCTGGGTTAAGTGGATCATGAAAGAAGCTGGAATGGACTCCATATTTTCTGCCCACTCTGTTTGAGGTACTGCTGCCTCTAAAGCCTTTGTCAATTCATCTTCTCTTCAGGATATACTTAACAACGCAGATTGGTCCTTCTGCTTCCTTTTTGCCTCTGCATTAAAATAACAAAATAGGAGTCTCCTGTCCTTTAATAAAATTGGGATTATCCTAGCTAAAGTTTAGGTATAATCTAGATTTTATTAAGGACAAGGAGACGAGTATTTTCCCTACCATAATTCAATACATTTTCCCTCCCCCAAGATATTTTTTCATATGTCTTTATATCTTACTAATTATTGTGTTTATTCACCTAGCTCCAGGATTCTAAGATATCTCCACACTTCAAGAATCTGCATTCCTCTACAGGATCCTCCTTTCCTTCAACTTGGTTATCTATGTTTCAAGTTTCATCTCATGCATCATCCATACTTCAACTGAATGGTTTTTCTTCATCCTCCTCGATTGACTTCGGATTGAAATGTTTCTTCGGTTTCACCTTTATGTTTGGACTGTTCCTGTTTATTCTGTTTTTCAATGACTTTTTCCTGTTTCATCTCAGTAGCAAATCCGAAAAAGAGGAATTATTGGGGGTCATTGGTCCCTTTATGGTGGATATGAGAAAGCTGATTGGTTCTTCTTTTCTACATTCGTTAAGAAGATGCTCTCATTGGTTCAATATGTCTGGCATTTCTTTTCTCTGTAATATTAACTGTTTTTGTTCTGTTATACTTTTAGTGACTGCATTGTTAGTAGTAAAGAAAGTTAAAGCAAAATGCTCATTTCCTTGTCCTTAATAAAATCTATATTATACCTACACTTTAGCTAGAATAATCCTAATTATTATCCACAATAAAATAAAGTCAAACTGTGATATCACATAACCATTTAAATCAACTGACAATCATTATTCTGTAAAATTTAAGCATTTGTTTTGCAATAAAATATGGTTAAAAATTTTTAATACAAATCAGCATGGTAGATTGTCTTCTGCAAAGATCAAGCAACATAATACTAGCCAAAAGAAAACGTTTAGTTGTGATGCATTGCACCAGTGAAATCAGAACAAATGTGAGGATTACATTGATCTGATAGCTAAAGAAAAGCAAAATATTTTGCTTGATTACATTATGTCGATTTGAGACATTTTGACTCTTGCTATAGAACTATATTGTATGATTAAAAATTTTTATTATGAGCTGGTTAAATCAATGTTCCGAAACATTATAGATGTGTTAGGTTTGGTTAGACAAATAACTTTAAACTTTAAGTTTATTTATTGTTTTTGGATTATGGTGCATTTTTAATAGAGATTTAGAGATTCTAATCATGTGTCGGATTTGCAGGGTCATCATATCCGTGTGGTGCATTATTTGGAACAGCATTATTAACTATTGAGGTGCAGGAAGGTTTTTTCTCCTACACACACTATGATCTGACTAGGGTAAAATTGTTTAAGCATGGGACACAGTTTAGGAGCATACATTTTATATCTCTGAGCTGCAGGTGGTACTGTATAATGTAAAATCACCAGACCCTAAACTCTGTACAACAGAAATTAGGGAATCATAAAAAATTGCTGAGAGAAAGAACAAAAAATGAACAAACAAAAAAAAGAGGAAAATAAGGAATAGCACTGTTGTATGTATGTCTGATGGGATGTAGAAAATCAGTATTTTATATGTTTCTGAAAGGTTGAGGATGAATCTGTTCCTGGAAAATGAGGTTTATTACTGCTGTATATTTATATATTACTTTATCTGTATATATCAAGCAGGATTAGGTTAAACAAATGTATCAGGAAGGATAGTGGTTAACACTGCTCCTTATTTGACTGATAGGGAAGTAGTGAATAACTGCTGTACCTGTATAAAGCATGATGGAAATTAATCAGTGACATATATCTCCAAGGCTGGAGGGAGATTACTCACTGGTTTGTATGTATCAAGTAAAAAAAGGATTTTAGAAATGATCTGTATGTGTCAGGTAGTATAGGATATGATCTGTGCTATGTTGAAGCATTAGTTTTTCACCAAATATAGGTATAACACTCTGTTCCATGAGATTTATCTATGTGCCTAGTTTCATGATGTTGCAGTAGATTTTGCTGTAGCTTTCTCTGAAAATACTCATTTAAACATACTGAAATGAAAAATAGCTTTTCACATCTTAATAATTATAAAAGAAATGAACTAATTTATTTAAATTGAGATATCCAAACATTGTAAAGTTTTATAAACACACCATTTTACACGTAGTGCACATTTGAATGTAATCTATAGCTACATTACCTAATAACCCTACAGTAAACTATAACCCTACTGTAAACTATAGCTACATTACCTAATCAGCCCTACAGTAAAGGAAAAGATTGTACAGCAAATTACATTATATAAATACATTGTATAACTCGTTCAGCCGCTTTGTGCTACAATGTAACTACAGGACCCACCATTGTGACATGCTAAAAGAACTAAACTGGCTGACGCTGGAATCCAGAGGCACCCTCCATCTTTCCTGCCTTGTGTTTAAGAGCCTTTCTGGGAAGCTCCCACCCTACCTGAGCAGAATGCTCTCCCCGGCTATTCCCACCTCCTATAACCTCCGATCCAGTACCAGCACATTATTTAGCTTGCTTCAATACAAAAAGAAAGCAGCTCGATCCTCCTTTTCCTACCGAGCGCCACAGTTATGGAATGACCTCCCGCACACTTTCAAACCTTCCCCAAGCCTAGAATCCTTTAAGAGATCCCTCTCTACATATCAAAACAGAATGCACCTGTCATGGTTGATTATATATTTCTTACCTGCTCTATGTAAAATGTTTGTATCTATTGTGTATTATTATTGTTTTTGAATTTTATTGTACCCTATTATATCAATGCAATGTTTTGTGGACCCAGGACATACTTGAAAACGAGAGAAATCTCAATGTATCCTTCCTGGTAAAATATTTTATAAATAAATAAAATAAATAAATAACCTGTCAATATTTTGCCTTAAAGGTTAAATGCTTTGGAATCGAGCAAGCAGGACTTGGGCTTCTTTCCAATTCCTTTACTTTACAGCTTAGCACCAGAAACCCTTCCTCTACAGTAGTTAAGCTGTGTTGTTCTTTTTTATGTACTTAGATCACAGTGCATATAGGTCTTACACCCTTGATTATTATCCACAATAAAATAAAGTCAAACTGTGATATCACATGACCATTTGAAGCAACTGACAATCATCATTCTGTAACATTTAAGCATTTGTTGTGCAATAAAATATGGTTAACAATTTTTATTACAAATCAGCATGGTAGATTATTTGTCTTCTGCAAAGATCAAGCAACATAATACTAGTCAAGAGAAAAAAGATTAGTTGTGATGCATTGCACCAGTGAAATCAGAACAAATGTGAGGATTACATTGATCTGATAGCTAAAGAAAAGCAAAATATTTTGCTTGATTCCATTAAGCCGATTTGAGAAAATGTAACTCTTGCTATAGAACTATATTTTTATTGTATGATCAAACTATTTTATTATGAGCTGGTTAAATACATTTTCAGACGAAATATAGATGTGTTAGGTTAGACAAATGACTCAACTTTAAAAGTATATTCATCTTTATATTTTTGGATTATGGAGCATTTTCAATAGAGATTTAGAGATTCTAATCATGTGTTGGATTTGCAGGGTCATCATATCCGTGTGGTGCATTATTTGGAACAGCATTATTAACTATTGAGGTGCAGGAAGGTTTTTTTCTCTTACACACACTATGATCCTACTAGGGTAAAATTGTGTGAGCATGGGACACAGTTTGGCACAGTTTAGGAGCATACATTTTATATCTCTGAGCTGCAGGTGGTACTGTATAATGTAAAATCACAAGCCTCTAAACCCTGTACAACAGAAATTAGGGAAGCATAAAAAATTGCCGAGACTTTGGGCAAAGGAGAGAAAGAACAAAAAATGAACAAACAAAAAAGAAGGAAAATAAGGAATAGCACTGTTGTATATATGTCTGATGGGATGTAGAAAATCAGTATTTTATATGTTTCTGAAAGGTTGAGGATGAATCTGAGGTTTATCACTGCTGTATATTTATATATTACTGTATCTGTATATATCAAGCAGGATTAGGTAAAACAAATGTATCAGGAAGGATAGTGGTTAACACTGCTCCTTATTTGTCTGATAGGGAAGTAGTGAATACCTGCTGTACCTGTATAAAGCATGATGGAAATTAATCAGTGACATATATCTCTATGGCAGGAAGAAGTATGTATCAAGTAAAAAAATGATTTTATCAATGATCTGTATGTGTCAGGTAGTATAGGATATAATCTGTGCTATGTATAAGACTGACAGGATGGTGGGTAAATCACTGCTCTATATCTGTCAGTTATTATAGGATTTAATCAGTGCTGTGTGTGAGTCTGGCAGGTTGGTGGGTAAATCATTGCTCTATATCTGTCAGGCAAGAAGTATTATAATCAGTGTTCTATATTAGTCAGGCAAGATGGGGTTAAGTCACTGCTCTGTACATATCTGGCATAATGATATTTAATCAATAAGCTACTTTTTTATGGAAAGATGGTTTAATTATTGTCCTCTTTGGTAGAAAGAGGATACTAATCACTCAGTAGTAATATACATGGGGGGGTGGGGGGGGGGGGGAACTTGCTTCTCCTCCTGGAATTTTTATCCAGATAAAAAGTAAATCACATTTTTGCAAGCACACAGTTTGATTAAAATGTATTCTTCTATATTGCCTTTAATCTAGCAGCTGTTTGATTGCAAGAGAGTTCCAGACTTTCTATGTGTTGTGTTAATATTTTTGTTTTGTAGTTTTTCCCTGTGGGCTTTGCACCCAGACTGGTTGGGGCTAACCGCATGAGTCACTGAATACTGTGTAGCTGTCTGTGAGTGCTGATGAGAACTCAAGGATGTGAGTTTTGCAGTGGCATGGGTTGTGCACCAAATCTGTTTTGAGAATGCAGTATATTTCTGTGTTTTATATGTGTCTAGGTAAATTATATTAGATCCGCAAACCAAATTCTGAGAGGTCAAGCCAGAACAATCAGGGTTGTAGAGGCATGTTCCTGTTTGATTCTGGCTCTAACCCTGGATAGCAACACAAGCGAACGAAAGATGGGAATCAGATTGAATGACCAGAAAACTATTTAGGCACCTATTTGACTCGCCTGAGGGTCCAGAGGCCTGACAAAATAATAGGGCAGCTGTGATCCAGGCAAGAGGCATAAGATCTATTTCTAGCAGATCCCAATGTTTTATTATCTGATCAAAAACCACCTGATTTAGAGACCACTCTCCTGTGTGAGAAAACTGAGAAAGTCTGCCTCACATTTTTCACATCCGGGACATGGATAGTTTAGATTCTGTCCAACTGATAATATGGGACACTTCCTTTATTGCCAGGGAACTGCAAGTTCCTCCTTGATAGTTGATGTAAGCCACTGCTGTGGAATCAAAGAAAAAGATTCCTGCCAGAGGTCAGGCCAACTCTGGTAAGCCCTGAAGACTGCTCTGTGTTCCAAAATGTTTATTGTGACCACACTTCCTGAGCTCTACAAGACCCCCAGACTGCACAATAACCTAGCAGGCTGGTATCTGTGGTAATCATCACCCAAACTGGCTTGTCTTCTCCTGTGATCTAAAAGGATCTTCTGAGAAAGACGCATTGCCAATTAATTGATTATGAACCCAAGAAAAGACGCATAGCTCTTAGTAGGGAGCTCTTTGGATGATTGATTTTCCATCCATGACTGTGAAGCAGTTGAATAACCGTTTGAGTGTGAGACAGAGCTAGGTGATCATCCAAGAAAGGAAATACAGAGATTCCTTGAATTTAGACCACAGTCAAAATATCTTCTAGAACTTTGGCACATAATCTGGGTGCTCCATAGAAAAGGTAAGAAAAATATATAGATAGACTGAAGCAAATAAGCAATTAGGAAGCACACTGTTTTTTTAACACATAAATGGAAGAAATAGACAGAAATGGCACGATGTATATTTCCAAAAAGGAAATACAGTGAGGTAAACTGATAAAATCACTGAAATAACTGTAATAAAACAACAAAGGCTAATAATTAATATTAACACAAAGTAGTTAATAAATTTGTTCCCCAATTTGAGAAAAGCTGCAGATGTAATCATTGATACATATTTGATGAACATATCTTTCTATTATAATAATAATTGCCATATAGGGGGAGTTATATTAGGTTGATTATCAGTTAGCAGTATATTTCAACTAAAATAAAGTCTGATAGTAACCACTTGATATGTGAGTTTAACATGAGACAATATAGAGCAGACATCCTCAAACGTGGCCCTCCAGAGGTTTTGGAACTACATTTCCCATGATGCTCAGACAGCATATCAGCTGGCTGAGCATCATGGGAAATGTGGTTCCAAAACCTCTGGAGGGCCACGTTTGAGGATGTCTGACATAGAGGGTTGATCACGATCATATAATAATAATCTGAACATTGATGTGGAACTTTACTGTTTCAGAGCAAAAATATTGTTTACTTAACATATGAGTAAGTCCTGTTTTTTGTATCCAAATTCAAAATCTCAATAGTTAAAACATTTATGGGGCCATTTTACACTTACTAAATTCAAGTCTCAGACAAGAGTTTTCTACTTATTACCAAGCCCCCCAATGTAACACTTGTTTGCAAGAAAACATGCTGAATGATCCATGCTATATTAAATAATATTAGGAAGCAATGTCACATGATGCAAACACTACCTGCTCAATCAATTAAAGTTAAAAAATTAATAATTTTCACTTTTATTTTAATAAAAGACAGCAAAATAAATAACCCAACAAAGACACATGCCCACTATACCAATAATACCCGTGTTTAGGGCCTGATGTTCGAAAGCTCTCCTCTCAGATGAGATGATATAAAATAGCCCTCCAGCACTGCGAGATCCCTCATGAGATTCTAAAAAGGCAGATATTGCTATACTTCTTTATGGGGCGTTCCCTGCATTTCAGTATGTGAAGGAGAGAAAAGCCTAGAAAAATATAGAACAGCATGACATGAGGGTTTTCACAGATTTACACTTTGTGCTTTGTTTTATATTAATTTACAATTAGATTTTGTCATTTTAATTTTATTACATTTAAAATTAGCTTTGCACTTTATATTTTAATGTAATTAGATTCTGCATACAGCTATGTATTTAAGATTTGATTTTAAAAAATCTGATTATGTTTTGACAGTTTCTGTGTAACTTTAACAAATTAGAGCCATACTTTGTAAATGTATGTGTATCTTTAACAAATTAAATTACACTTCATATTTCTTCTATTTAAAAAAAAACACTGACAGCTTCAGTTTTCCAAAGAGCTTCATTACTATCTATGGGCACAATGATAAAAGATTCTCTACTTTTGAGAAAAATTATAGTGCACATTTCACAGGGA
The DNA here is from genome assembly GCF_027579735.1 of Bombina bombina. NCBI lineage: Eukaryota > Metazoa > Chordata > Amphibia > Anura > Bombinatoridae > Bombina > Bombina bombina. The sequence continues at coordinate 276,584,804 of NC_069500.1, read as the reverse complement.
CGGAACTCACTATAATAAAAAAGGGTGGAATCTGAAAGTCCCAAAGAGATGAGGGGTGCCTTTCATTGTAATTTTTGAGCAAGCTTTCCCTTCACACAGCTGTCAAGATAAATCTGTGAGACCAGCTTGAGTGAAATGCTTAGAGGATTTCATGAGAATTGTGAGAGAACTTCAGACGTACCCAGGAAACTCCCCTGTCCCTCCCACTTTCTGAAGCTATCAGTTTTCTTTTACCATAGGGCAAATACAAAGTGCAATGTAATTTGAAAAAGAAACACAATATACAAACTATGATCTCAATTTGTTAAACTAAAACAGAAACTTTCAAAGTGTAATCAGAATTTGCAATACCAGTGCTGTATACAGAATCAAAATGTATTAAAATAGAAAATAGAAAGTGCAAATCTTAAATGTAATACAAATTAAAAGACCCAATCTGAAGTTTAAATTAATATAAAATAGAAAACACACAATGTAAATGTAACAAAAGTCTCACAAGTGCTGGAGGATCATTTTAGATCCTCTCATCCGAGTGAACAGCTTTATGGAAGGCATATCTCATCTTTCTGGGAACTCCAGGTAATGCCCTTTTTTCTATAGCATTCAGAGAGTTCAGCCATGTGAATTCTACACTATAATTTCTCTAAGCAGGAGAATTTTTTATCATCAGGTCCAAAGGGAGAGACACTTCACAGAATAGTTACTAAATGCTACAAAAGGATTATAAATGGAGCACTACTTCTGCTTGTGCGCTAACTCCGCTAGATGTAGGTTTTTTACATGCATTTGGTAGCGCTTGTATTACAAGTTGAAAGTAAAACGTTTTTTCTATCGCAACGCTCGTGTTAAAGTATTCCCCCATAGACTTCAAAATAGTGTGAAAAGGGAAAAAAACTAACTCCCTAATCGAGTGCAAACCCAATTGCATTTTCTCAAGTGCTCTAACCCGATATGAAAATATGAATATTTCACATTCCAATGTTCTTCACATAGAACAATATGTTCTATTTATTCATAAATGCCTATATATATATATATATATATATATATATATATATATATATATATGATGTTTTTTGGTAAAAATATAATTTATGTAAAAACTTACCTGATAAATTCATTTCTAACATGGTGGCAAGAGTCCACGAGCTGTTACTGATAGGATATACATTCCTACCAGGAGGAGGCAAAGTTTGCCAAGCCTCAAATGCCTATAAATACCCCTCCCACCTCACACATACCTCAGTTTAACATATAGCCAATTCGGTAAGGTGTTTAAGTAGCAAAAGCATAAAAAGAGGAGCAGGAAAAAAGATGTGCTTTAAACAAAAAAATCATAACCCAAAAAATAGGTGGGCCTTGTGGACTCTCGCCACCATGAAATAAATTAATTTATTAGGTAAGTTCTTACATAAATTATGTTTTATTTCATATAGGTGGCAAGAGTTCATGAGCTGTTATCCAATCAGCCAATAGAATTGAGCTCGCATTCTATTGGCTGATTGGATCAGCCAATAAAATTGAAGCTCAATCCTATTGGCTGATTGCATCAGTCAATAGTATTTTATAACCTTTAATTCCGATTGGCTGATAGAATTCTATCAGCCATTTGGAATTTAAGGGACGCCATCTTGGATGACGTCATTTAAAGGAGATTTCATTCTTGAAGAGCCGTGGAAAGAAGAGGATGCTCTGTGCCGGATGTCTTGAAGATGGAGCCACTCCGCTTTGGAAGGATGAAGATAGAAGAGGCCGTCTGGATGAAGACTTCTGCCCGTCTGGAGGTCCACTTCTTGCCGCTTGGATAAAGACTTCTCCCGGCTTTGTTGAGGATGGATGTCCGGTCTTCAAAAACTGTAAGTGGATCTTCGGGGGTTAGTGTTAGTTTTTTTTTAAGGGTTTATTGGGTGGGTTTTATTTTTAGCTTAGGGTTTGGGCAGAAAAAGAGCTAAATACCCTTTTAAGGGCAATGCCCATACAAATGCCCTTTTCAGGGCAATGGGGAGCTTAGGCTTTTTTAGACAGGATTTTATTTGGGGGGTTTGGTTGTGTGGGTGGTGGGTTTTACTGTTGGTGATTGTTTGTATTATTTTTTTACAGGTAAAAGAGCTGATTTCTTTGCGGCAATGCCTTTTAAGGGCCATTGGTAGTTTATTGTAGGCTAGGGGTTTTTAATTTTGGGGGGGGGCTTTTTTATTTTGATAGGGCTATTAGATTAGGTGTAATTAGTTTAAATATTTGATAATTTCTTTTTCATTTTGTGTAATTTAGTGGGGTTTTTTGTAATTTAGTTAATTGTATTTAATTAATGTAATTTATTTAAATGTAGTGTAAGGTTAGGTGTTAGTGTAACTCAGGTTAGGTTTTATTTTACAGGTAAATTTGTATTTATTTTAGCTAGGTAGCTAGTAAATAGTTAATAACTATTTACTAACTAGTCTACCTAGTTAAAATAAATACAAACTTGCCTTTGAAATAAAAATAAAACCTAAGCTAGCTACAATGTAACTATTAGTTATATTGTAGCTAGCTTAGGTTTTATTTTACAGGTAAGTATTTAGTTTTAAATAGGAATTATTTAGTTAATGATAGTAATTTTTATTTAGATTTATTTTAATTATATTAAAGTTAGTGGGTGTTAGGGTTACACTTAGGGTTAGGTTTAGGGGTTAATAACTTTAGTATATTGGCGGCTACATTGAAGGCGGCAGATTAGGGGTTAATAAGTGTAATGTAGGTAGCGACGACATTGGGGGCGGCAGATTAGGGGTTAATAAGTATAATGTAGGTGTTGGCGATGTCAGGGGTGGCAGATTAGGGGCTAATAAGTATAATGTAGGTGGCGGCAATGTCGGGGATGGCAGATTAGGGGTATTTAGACTAGGGGTTTATGTTAGGGTGTTAGGTGTAAACATAACTTTTGTTTCCCCATAGGAATCAATGGGGCTGTGTTACGGAGCTTTACGCTCCTTTATTTCAGGTGTTAGGCTTTTTTTTAGCCGGCTCTCCCCATTGATGTCTATGGGGAAATCGTGCACAAGCACGTAAAACCAGTTCAAAGCAGCACTGGTATTTGAGTGCGGTATGGAGCTCAATTTTGCTCAACGCTGCAATATTGCCTGCTAACGCTGGGTTTTTGCAATCCTGTAATAGCAGCGCTATAGGGAGGTGAGCGGTAGAAATAACTTGCAAGTTAGCACCGATCCGCTCATAATGCAAAACTCGTAATCTAGCCGAAGATTATTTGCAAGTTGCAGTATATTTAAAATGTTGGTATATTCAGGGTCAGAACTGCTGAGCCAGATTCAAGTTTCTTATCTAGAGGATCTTTGAAAGAAGTGCTATCTTCCAAAGGAATAGTAGTACATTTTGCAAGAGTGGAAATGACCCTCAACCTTGGGGACCGTTTTCCCCAGTTCTACGTTAGTAATAGGTAAAGGGTACATTTTTTTATCCCTTGCAGAGGAGTTAAAGAAGGTACCTGGTTTAGACCATTCCTTAGCAATCATGTCAGAGATAGCATCAGGTGCAGGAGAAATCTTAGGGAGATTGTTTTATATACTGAATTTAAATGACTACAAGGTTTATCATCAACAGGATTATTCTCTGCAGTCCCTAAAGTGACTAAGACTTCTTTTTAAAAGATAATGGATATATTCAATGTTAAACATAAAGGAGGAATTGTCAGGTTCTATGTCTGATGAAGGAGTCTCTGAATCAAAGGAATCCTTATCATTAGTGAATACTTCAGTATTCTGTTGGTCACTACAAATATTACTAGTGTTAGGTAAAAAAATGGGCTGACGCATTTATTTGAAGTCAGCAGTGCAGCCAGGGCTTATCAATGGCAACAGCAACAAACTTTTTCAGTGCTGTGGGTACGCCATCTGCATCCGACTGTTTATGTGAAAACAGTAGGAGTTTCTTCATATATGGAAACATTATTAAGTTGTTTAAAAAGTGACAAATAATCTAGATATGACACACATAAATGATCCGAAGAAGCTACTTCAGACGATTTGTAATAAGCACAATTAGCTTTTGCAGAAGGTGTTCAGTCTGGTCAGTCTGCCCTCTGGGACAGGTGTTGCCATTGACTTCTCTTAAAGGATTACTTTCTGTTATAATTTTTAAGCTAAACAACTAACATATTAAAGTTAATAAACATTAATTAAAACCTACTGACCTATATTTTCTCCAAAACGAAGTTTCATAACGTTCTAAAAGTTATATCTTTTATTCGCCGATGATGTCACGTTATCCTGCCCACTATTTTCAGCACTTTATGTTCAAAATACTTAAACCAATAACTTTGTGTTTAAAGCGCCATTTTGAAACCTAGGTATTGTAAACGGATTGGTACAGAGCAAAGGATACCCACGGAGTGGGTTTGGAAAACAATTAAATTTGCAGACAAGATTTCTGACATACGGTAGAGATATGTTAATGAAATGCTATTCATAAAAAGCGTATTTGGGGTAGTTAGTTAGTAACAGGCATAGAAAATATTTACTTACAGTGGCCCTTTAAGAGTGTTTCTGTAGTAACGCACTTGCATAGATCCTCATTTTATTCCAAGGTAGCAGATTCCTGGCGGAGTACAGGGCTACCCTCTAGAAGAGGTGTTGCATTTAGCGTTTGTTAAAATTTCTGCACATAAGTCTTCACATATTGGTTGTAAGCTGGCCATGCTTTTTAATCTCTTTTGCTATTTACTATATTTATATACACGTTTTCTTGCTATAATGTAACTGAATTTTTATTGTGGCTAGGACACTGTCTCTTGACGGTTTTCCTGCAGAGTCTGGACGTGTGTGTACATAGCCAAATAAAATATGTATTTTTTAATTGAATTGGTGTTATACCTCTTTTTTTGAGATTATAATTGAGTGCTGAAATCCCTGTCTTTTTATGAGAGTATACATATGCTCAACTTTCTTCCTTGTCCATAACATTAATATTGCTTGTGTATTTCTGTTAGCGCGCCACTCGTAATCTTGCCCATAATAATTTAATCAACACCTCTGAGTACATTAAGAAAGAAAAAGAAAAAAGGTCAGTCTTTCCCACAGTATTACCTTTCCTATGCATCTCCAACACCACCTATATTGGTGGCTTTAGAAATCTAGATCAAAATAAATTCCAGAAAGTTGGGCTGAGGAGGAACTTGTGGTATTAACCATAAGTCTATTGCATCCAAAGGGAAGCATCAAGTACATCAATTTTTACAGCAGATTTCCATCCCTCCATTCAATAAGGAGTTTTACACCAGGCACTAATATTTCATACAAATTGAGAGAAGTTGAAGTTAGCAATCTAGTTGCTGAATGGTCAATGTTAAAGTAGCTAGCTATTTCAGCACAAATAATTTAAAGTTTATTACAGGTAGGGAGAAACAAACTTGCTAATTTAGATTACTATAGAGGCCGTGGTATTTTTTCACCTGGATGATCCAAAACAGTATCTCTACATCCATCTAAAATGATGTTATATATTGCAGATCTTGCATGATAGTTATCAGCAACGTATTTAGATAAAAGTATCAGCCATATCAGCTATTACAAAAAAAAAAAGAGTAAAATTACCTTCTGTTGCACATTTTTTTAAACATTGGCTCATATCCATTTTTAAAGAGATTAATTACACCACATTGTTACCTGTACTTGATGTACTTATAGAACCACTGTTTGTAACCCTTAAAAAGTTTTTTTTCTGATGGCTATTACATCTGCAAGAATAGTTTCAGAACTTCAAAAGCACAAAGTGATATCACAAACAATCCCAGAATTTTTAATCTGTCAGAAAGTAGTATATTGTCTTACCTTCTTCTTGACCATGAATAGTAAACAATCATATAGACTGGATGTTGCAACACGCTTATGTTAGGATGTCAACAGCACAAAATATAAATAACCTGTATCACCCTAGGTACACTGTAAAGGTCTTCCCTCTACAAAGACTACCATTTCAACCTAGATAGTCCAATTTAATACCAAGGCTGATCAGCTAAGAGGAGATCTATTTCCACAAGAGTTCAAGGCTCATTATATAAGGTCAGTCTCAAATTCCTGGGATATGGGAGCAGAAAGATTACTAACTGAGCTTTGTCAGACATCAGTAAGGAAGCCTCTTTTAACACATTTCTTTCTCAAGTTGGATGTTTGACAATCAGTCTCCAAAAAATTTGGAAGAAAATTATTACATTCTGTGATGTCACAATAAATATTTGTTTGGCAGAATACTCCTCTTTTTCCCACTAAACAGTTACATTGGTTTGTACTCCCCTCACTTGATAACTATTAATTAGGCGATCCAATATAACTAGAGGTAAAATCCAAAAGTACAGAAATTTCTCTCTCAATACCAGGATCCCATCCCTAACCTAGCATCCTCCTATGGTCATTCATTAAAGATGAAGAAAAGGCTTATAAAACCTCAAAAATAGACTTTCCAATTTACTTATTTTACCAAATTGAATTTGTTCTCTTTGTTGAATATACAGCAACAGTTTTCTAACTATGTTATACATTTGCAAGAACAGTGGTTGCAGTAATGTTTCCTGTCATGTACTGCTCCAGAAATGTGCACACTACCTATCTAGATATCTTTTCAACAAAGAATGCTGAGTAAACTTGATAACATAAGTACATTGAAAAATTTTTTTAATTCCTATGCTCTGTCTGAATATTGAAAGAAACATTTGGGGTTTCACGTCCCTTTAAACTATAAATGTGGTAAAAGGGAAGTGATCAAATTCTCTCCATCAGCCTAGGTTCCAAACTGGTATTACCTGCATTTGAGCCAAGATCTATCACCAGTATATTTATGCACCAACAAATATCTCTCTTTTCTCTCTTTTCTCTCTCTCTCTCTCTCTCTCTCTCTCTCTTATATATATATATATATATATATATATATATATATATATATATATATATACCTGTATATACCAAACCTTTTGAAATGTGAACTGACAAGTATAAAATACAGTTTTGCTCAGTTTGTAAGATGAGCAACAAACTCTGTACACTTACAAATGCATTTGATGATTACAGGAGAACTCCCATCTGACGTTAACACTGGTTATTTTTATTTTAGAGTTAGCAGGAAGTGCATGTTTATAGATCATCACCTACAGCCAGTTGTAAAGGAGTCATATTCCTTTATACTGGATTCTCCCTCACTCATTCGGAGGTTACTTGCTTGGAATGAACTTGGCCCAGATGACCTACTTGTTACAATGGATGTTGACAGCTTATACACTGTCATCCCGCATGATGGTGGTGTACAGGCAGTCAGATCCATGTTAAATGAGTCATTGGAGTATGCGGGACCACCCATTGAGTTCCTATTGGAACTATTGAGGTTTTGTCTGGAAAAAAACTTTTTCAAATTTGAGGAGTTCTTCTTACAAATATCAGGAACTGCAATGGGTTCAAATATGGCTCCCGCATACGCCAATCTGTATATGTCTTGGTATGAGACTATGGTCATGCACATTCGCACAATTGATAAAATTAAACTGTACGTCAGATATATTGACGATGTGTTTTTGGTATGGAGAGGGTCAGAGGAATCCCTAGAACAGTGGGTTGACAGCTTAAATCAGCTTGAGTCAACTATTCGATTTAAGGTTGCCCATAACAGGGTGAGCATACCATTCCTAGATCTAAATATATCTGTTTATACAGAAGATGATTGTTACAAATTTTCTACCTCCTTATATTCAAAACCGACGGATAGAAACTCATTGTTGCTATCCACAAGTTTTCACCCTGAACATCAAAAAAAGAGTGTGGTATCCTCTCAACTCACGCGGGTGGCCCGCAATAACACATTAAGAGAGACTAGAAAAATACAGGAGGATGAAATGATTATGAAATTGGAGCAACGAGGATATGCAAGAAATTTGATAACACAGGTGCAAACCAACCTGGCCGGGGATGATCAAGTATCTTTGCTACAACCACATGATCCTACTGATAAGGTGGAAAACAATAGCGATATCATTAACTTTGTAACCACGTTCAACCCTGTGTCCAAGATATTGTCTGAGTCTGTCAAGAAGAACTGGGACATTATTAATACTGACAAATCACTACCATTCCTGCACACATCAGCCCCACGGATGGCTTATAAGAGAGCACCCAATTTGAAGGATTTACTTGTCCATAATGACCCTGTGAAGTGCTATGAAAAAAGTACTTGGCTGGATAACAGGAAAAAAGTTGGCTGCTATAGATGTGGGGATTGCACTACGTGCAATAGTATGTTAACAGGGATGTTCTTTCACCACCCACACACTGGGAGAAAATACAAGATTTTGCACAGATTGTCATGTATGAGTACGTATGTTGTATACATACTAATGTGTCCATGTTCGCTGGTCTATGTGGGGAAGACCTCTACTACATTTCGTGATAGAATGGCCAATCATCGCCATGCGATTAGACAAGCGATAGACAAGAAAACATCTGATCAACCGGTCGCCAGACATTTTCTTCAAGCTGGGCACACAGCGGCTAGTTTAAGGACTATGCTGATTGATCATGTGCCCCCCTTACGAAGGGGCGGAGATAGGAACACGAAACTACTCCAAGTTGAGACCTCCTGGATTTATCGTTTAGACACAGTGGCTCCCAAGGGTCTGAATGTACAGATGGACTTTGGTGTCTTCCTTTAAGTGAAATGTCCATGATTTATCAGTCTAGGTCATCAACACCTAGGAAGATGGACTGGTCCAGAATATATGGGTTCATAAAGTCTCTGAAAGTACGGTGTTCAGTGTATTGCGGTAGCCATAACTAAGTTTCTTACTGCACTCCAATTGGCATAGAAGCTATATGTTTTATTGATAATTATAGTATAACATACTTTATCTAGGAAATAGACATTTTGGAGATTGTGGATAGGATAATTAAGGGGCAGTGATTAGCTTAGCAAACTGTATATAAAGATGCAAAGTATCTTACTTAAGATGCTATAAATATAAGGAACAAAGTCTGTTTTGAGAACTCAGGTAGTCATATTATTTTTATAGATTTTAATTTGGTATAGATAGTTTTTTTACACTTTAGAGTAGTTATACTTGTAATAGTTAGTCCGGTGTCATTGGAACTTCAGCCACCCGGACATGCGCATTAGCAGGAGTAACTATGCATGGTTGGAACGCAAACGTCATTACGTGATTGAATATGCTAATTAGCCATGCTGTTGGCTAACTCCTGGACGCATGCGCGTGGTGGGGCGGCTTCTGATACACCGGAAGTGACAGGGATGCTTTACAGGTGTATATAGGTGAGTGGTTTGTGGTTAGTATTAGGAACCTTCTTTTGGGATAGATATGTTCTGATTACCCATTGAAAAAGATACCAATTGGTATCGAAACGTTTGGGAACTTTGTCATTTGATGCTGGATACCTAATAAAGGATTTTTGAATAAGACCGGAGAGTGAAGCGTTTTTCTACCTTGAGGGGTTGAACGGATATTGCTATATATATATATATATATATATATATATATATATATATATATATATATACCTGTATATACCAAACCTTTTGAAATGTGAACTGACAAGTATAAAATACAGTTTTGCTCAGTTTGTAAGATGAGCAACAAACTCTGTACACTTACAAATGCATTTGATGATTACAGGAGAACTCCCATCTGACGTTAACACTGGTTATTTTTATTTTAGAGTTAGCAGGAAGTGCATGTCTGTGCACAACTGGCCTTTAAGGACTGATTACTTACTGGCTGAGAAGCAGAACTGCTCTATTGGTGGACAGGACCACGCCTCACAAGCATAAATAAACATGGTTCAGTGCAGAAACAAACATTATAAAACACTTTGAAATGCTTTCCTTTAGGTGCAGCAAAGAACAAAATGCCACTAGGTAGCAGATTATGGGGCATATGTATCAAGCTCCGAATGGAGCTTGATGCCCCATGTTTCTGGCGAGCCTGCAGGCTTGCCAGAAACAGCAGTTATGAAGCAGCGGTCACAAAGACACAAAGATCGAGTACAATCGGGGTGATTGACACCCCCCTGCTGGCGGCCTATTGGCCGCGAGTCTGCAGGGGGCGGCGTTGCACCAGCAGCTTTTGTGAGCTGCTGGTGCAATGCTGAATACGGCGAGCGTATTGCTCGCCATATTCAGCGATGTCTGTCGGACCTGATCCCCACTGTCGGATCAGGTCCGACAGACATTGTTAACTAGAGGCCCTTGTATCTTTTATTCAGGTAATGATCCATAAAAGGGGTTCAGGGCTTTAATCCAGACTACCAATAATAGCCAGATGGGGTTAATTTGCCTGCTATAGCAACACTGGACCATGAGGAAGAGTGACTTGTTATTCTGGTATTCAGGGTACACACATAGGTCATATTTTCATAATATCTGAACTAGAGCACATGTAAAGGAAATCACCTGATCGGTAACTGTCAGGGATAGGCAAGGTGTCCGTACACAGACACTGGTGTCCGTGACTAGCCCTTGCAGTGTCCGCCACAACCTTAGTATATCTTTTCTTTCTGATTAAATAATAGGAATAAAAAAAATATGTAGTGTGAAAGTTAGTGACTTGTCAAGAGACTGCTAGTGCTATTGGGTGATAAGTTATGGAATAAAGTCTGAGTGAAATACTGGATGGGTATCTGCATCTGTATAATAACACCCAGCTCTATACAAAGACACAGTAGTGACACTGGCACACATGAATAGCCAGACAAGGGCTGGTTATAGGGTCAGTGGTATCTGCATCAGTATAATAACACTCAGCACTATATAATGACACAGTAGTGACACTGGCACATGCGTATAGCCAGAGGAGGGCTGGTTATAGGGTCAGTGGTATCTGCATCAGTATAATCACACCCAGCGCTATATAATGACACAGTAGTGACACTGTCACATGGGTATAGCCAGAGGAGGGCTGGCTATAGGATCAGTGGTATCTGCAACAGTATAATAACACCCAGCACTATATAATGACACAGTAGTGACACTGGCACATGGGTATAGCCAGAGGAGGGCTTGTTATAGGATCAGTGGTATCTTCAACAGTATAATAACACCCAGCACCATATAATGACACAGAAGTGACACTGGCTCATGGGTATAGCCAGAGGAGGGCTGGTTATAGGATCAGTGGTATCTGCATCAGTATAATAGCACTATACAAAGACACAGTAGTGACACTGGCTCATGGGTATAGCCAGAGGAGGGCTGGTTATAGAATCAGTGGTATCTGCATCAGTATCACACCCAGCACTATATAATGACACAGTAGTGACACTGGCACATGGGTATAGCCAGAGGAGGGCTGGTTATAGGATCAGTGGTATCTGCATCAGTATAATCACACCCAGCGCTATATAATGACACAGTAGTGACACTGGCACATGGGTATAGCCATAGGAGGGCTGGTTATAGGATCAGTGGTAAATGCATCAGTATAACAACACACAGCGCTATATAATGATACAGTAGTGACACTGGCACATGGGTATAGCTAGAGGAGGGCTGGTTATAGGATCAGTGGTATCTGCATCAGTATAATAAAATTCAGCACTATATAATGATACAGTAGTGACACTGGCACATGGGTATAGCTAGAGGAGGGCTGGTTATAGGATCAGTGGTATCTGCATCAGTATAATAAAATTCAGCACTATATAATGACACAGTAGTGACACTGGCACATGGATATAGCTAGAGGGGGGCTGGTTATAGGATCAGTGGTATCTGCATCAGTATAATAACACCCAGCGCTATATAATGTCACAGTAGTGACACTGGCACATGGGTATAGCCAGAGGAGGGCTGGTTATAGGGTCAGTGGGATCTGCATCAGTATAATAACACCAAGCACTATAAAATAATGTTTTTATTTTCAAATGTACCTTGGTGTCCTTCACTAAGGTCTGTACTTTGGAAAATGTCCGCCACAACCTTTGTCTGTGCCTATCCCTGGTAACTGTGGTTATTAAGCTGCTTTCACCCAAGTTAATCCTGAAAATCTGTGCTCTGAGGACTGGAACTAGAAACACTGCAGAAGCTGGCCTTTCATTTATGGAAGGCATCTCTCATATTTTTATTATTTTTTTTTTAAAACAAGTATAACTAACATTTCTCATGAAATATTTTTTACATTTAATAACCACTACAAAAAAACGAGATTGCAGGTTTCCTTTGTAAACTGTTCATGAAAACTTTCCACAAATAAATCAGCTTATTCAGCTGTGTAAGTAACTCAACTAAATTTTAAACCAAAATAACTGAAAACAAACAAATATGTAACAGTGATGTCTGTCAAACGGAGATAATGTTAACATTATTAAACTACATGATAACACTTATCTATTGATATAAATCTAAGTAAATTACATAGGTCTAGATTTAGAGTTCGGCGGTAGCCGTGAAAACCAGCGTTAGAGGCTCCTAACGCTGGTTTTAGGCTACCGCCGGTATTTGGAGTCAGTGATTAAAGGGTCTAACGCTCACTTTTCAGCCGCGACTTTTCCATACCGCAGATCCCCTTACGTCAATTGCGTATCCTATCTTTTCAATGGGATCTTCCTAACTCCGGTATTTAGAGTCGTTTCTGAAGTGAGCGTTAGAGCTCTAATGACAAAACTCCAGCCGCCGGAAAATAGCAGGAGTTAAGAGCTTTCTGGGCTAACGCCGGTTCATAAAGCTCTTAACTACTGTACCCTAAAGTACACTAACACCCATAAACTACCTATGTACCCCTAAACCGAGGTCCCCCCACATCGCCGCCACTCGATTAAAAAATTTTAACCCCTAATCTGCCGACCGCCACCTACGTTATACTTATGTACCCCTAATCTGCTGCCCCTAACACCGCCGACCCCTGTATTACATTTATTAACCCCTAACCTGCCCCCCACAACGTCGCCGCCAGCTACTTACAATAATTAACCCCTAATCTGCCGACCGCAAAGCGCCGCCACCTATGTTATCCTTATGTACCCCTAATCTGCTGCCCCTAACACCGCCGACCCCTATATTATATTTATTAACCCCTAATCTGCCCCACTCAACGTCGCCTCCACCTGCCTACACTTATTAACCCCTAATCTGCCGACCGGACCTCACCGCTACTATAATAAAGTTATTAACCCCTAATCCGCCTCACTAACCCTATCATAAATAGTATTAACCCCTAATCTGCCCTCCCTAACATCGCCGACACCTAACTTCAATTATTAACCCCTAATCTGCCGACCGGAGCTCACCGCTATTCTAATAAATGTATTAACCCCTAAAGCTAAGTCTAACCCTAACACTAACACCCCCTAACTTAAATATAATTTAAATCTAACGAAATAAATTAACTCTTATTAAATAAATTATTCCTATTTAAAGCTAAATATTTACCTGTAAAATAAATCCTAATATAGCTACAATATAAATTATAATTATATTATAGCTATTTTAGGATTAATATTTATTTTACAGGCAACTTTGTAATTATTTTAACCAGGTACAATAGCTATTAAATAGTTAAGAACTATTTAATAGTTACCTAGTTAAAATAATAACAAAATTACCTGTAAAATAAATCCTAACCTAAGTTATAATTAAACCTAACACTACCCTATCAATAAATTAATTAAATAAAATACCTACAATTACCTACAATAAAACCTAACACTACACTATCAATAAATAAATTAAATACAATTCCTACAAATAACTACAATTACATAAACTAACTAAAGTACAAAAAATAAAAAAGAACTAAGTTACAAAAAATAAAAAAATATTTACAAACATAAGAAAAATATTACAACAATTTTAAACTAATTACACCTACTCTAAGCCCCCTAATAAAATAACAAAGACCCCCAAAATAAAAAAATGCCCTACCCTATTCTAAATTAATACATTTAAAAGCTCTTTTACCTTACCAGCCCTGAACAGGGCCCTTTGCGGGGCATGCCCCAAGAAAATCAGCTCTTTTGCCTGTAAAAAAAAACATACAATACCCCCCCCCAACATTACAACCCACCACCCACATACCCCTAATCTAACCCAAACCCCCCTTAAATAAACCTGTTCCGATCAGCCAATAGAATGCGAGCTCAATCTGATTGGCTGATTGGATCAGCCAATCGGATTGAACTTGATTCTGATTGGCTGATTCCATCAGCCAATCAGAATATTCCTACCTTAATTCCGATTGGCTGATAGAATCCTATCAGCTAATCGGAATTCGAGGGACGCCATCTTGAATGACGTCATTTAAAGGAACCGTCATTCGTCGTTCAGTCGTCGGCCAGGATGGAAACATTTTTTGGAAAGGGATCTGGGAGGGGGGTAAGGTATTCAGGGAGGGAAGCTACACTACATAAAATTAACTATTTATATATATTTTTTAATAAACAGTACCTAGATGGAGGCCAATAGGTCGAGGGGGAGGCTTAAAAAGCTGTTTTGGGGGGGGGACCAGAGTGGTTGGGGGTAATGGGGATCCTACACTTTATATAAAAAAAAAAAAAATTTAAATCTATATATAAAAAAAACGCCTTAATTTTTATACTGGCAGACTTTCTGCCAGTACTTAAAGGGACATGAAACCCAACATTTTTCTTTCATGATTCAGATAGATAATACAATTTTAAACAGTTTTCCAGTTTAGTTCTATTATTTTATTTGCTTACTTCTCGTGTTATCCTTTGATGAAAGGTTTATCTAGGAAAGCTCAGTAGCAGCAAGGAACCTAGATTCTAGCTTCTGATTGGTGGCTGCATATATATATAATATATATATATATATATATATATATATATAATCAATTGTCATTGGCTTACCAATGTGTTCAGTCAGCAACCAGTAGTGCATTGCTGCTCATTCAACAAAGCATACCAAGAGAACGAAGAAAAATTGATAATAAGAGTAAATTAGAAAGTTGCTTAAAATTGCATACTCTATCTGAATCATGAAAGAACAACATTGGGTTTCATATCCCTTTAAGATGGCGGTGACAAGTGTGAGGTGGGGGAGGGAAGAGAGCTGTTTGAGGGGGGTCAGGGAGGGATCAGAGGGTGGGATGTGTCAGGTGGGAGGATGATTTCTACACTAAAGCTAAAATGAACCCTACAAGCTACCTAATTAACCCCTTAACTGCTGGGCATAATACAAGCGGCATTTAGCGGCCTTCTAATGACCAAAAAGCAATGTCAAAGCCATATATGTCTGCTATTTCTGAACAAAGGGGATCCCAGAGAAGCATTTACAACCATTTGTGCCATAATTGCACAAGCTGTTTGTAAATAATTTCAGTGAGAAACCTAAAGTTAGTGAAAAAGTTAACGATTTTTTTTTATTTAATCGCATTTGGCGGTAATATGGTGGCATGAAATATACCAAAATGGGTCTAGATCAATACTTTGGGTGGTCTTCTACACTACGCTAAAGCTAAAATTAACCCTACAAGCTCCCTACAAGTTACCAAATTAATCCTTTCACTGCTGGGCATAATACAATTTAGCGGCCTTCTAAATACCAAAAAGTAATGCCAAAGCCATAAATGCCTGCTATTTCTGAGCAAAGGGGATCTCAAAGAAGCATTTACAACCATGTTTGCCATAATAGCACAAGCTGTTTGTAAATAATTTCAGTGAGAAACCTAAAGTTTGTGAAAAAGTTAGTGAAAACTATTTTTTTGGTTTGATCGCATTTGGCAGTAAAATGGTGGCATGAAATATACCAAAATGGGCCTAGATCAATACTTTGGTTTGTCTACTAAAAAAATATATATATACATGTCAAGGAATATTCAGGGATTTCTGACAGATATCAGTGTTACAATGTAAATATTAATATTGATAGCATGGGTGTTTTTTGGTGGTTGTAGATATGTAACAGATTTTGGGGGTCAAAATTAGAAAAAGTGTGTTTTTTCAATTTTTTCATCATATTTTATCATTTTTTTTATAGTAAATTGTAAGAAATTATGAAAATAATGTTATCTTTAAAAAGTCTATTTAATGGTGAGAAAAACGATATATAATATGTGTGGGTACAGTAAATGAGTACGAGGAAAATTACAGCTAAACACAAACACAGCAGAAATGTAAAAATAGCCCTGGTCCTTAAGGTTAAGAAATTAAAACTTAGGCCCCTATTTATGACAGGCCTGTTGGACATGATCCAACATTGCGGATCATGTCTGACAGACTTCGCTGAATGCGGAGATCATTCAGCATTGCACCAGCAGCTCTTGTGAACTGCTGGTGCAACGCCGCACCCTGCAGATTCCCGGCCAATCGGCCGCTAGCAGGGGGGTGTCAATCAACCCGATTGTATTCGATCAGGTTGAATTGAGGGGATCTCTGTCCGCCTCCTCAGAGCAGGCGGACAGGTTATGGAGCAGCGGTCTTTAGACCGCTGCTTCACAACTGGTGTTTCTGGCGAGCCTGAAGGAACGCCAGAAACACGGGGCTTCAAGCTCCATACAGAGCTTGATAGATATGCCCCATAGTCTGGTCCTTAAGGGGTTAATTACTTACAATGTTTTGTTAGAGGCATTAATGTCATAGAACTGGTGTAGCTGTAATCATATTCATATCTTAAAGGCCATGATACCCAAATGTTGAAACACTTGAAAGTGATGCAGCATAACTGTAAAAAGATGACTAGAATATTATCTCTATGCAAAAACGAAAGATATTTTACCTACAAATGTCCTAAGTATTTACACCCCATTGTAAAGGACTTTAAGCAGCAAATAAGTATGTCTGTCCCGGGACAGGCAAGGGAGTGAGCCTCGTGCACACTCATGTTATTTCTCTATTCAGTTTAAGGAAGTTTACTATGAAATCTCATGAGAGATAAGTGAAATCTCATGAGATCACAGTAAAAGAGTTCATGACCTCAGCACTGTTGATGCTGATTGGCTGCAGTTCATTTCTTTATTTTTTTACCTTCAGCTGGACAGTAACTGAAGTAAAACATTTTACACAGCACTTACTCTGGTGAGCTGAGGAAATTGTGAGGTAAAATATCTTCCTTTTTTACATAGAGATGCTCAGGTGATATTTTCCTGTCAGCTTTTTACAGTTATACTGCATCCGTTTCAAGTGATATAGCATATGAGTATTATGTCCCTTCCACAATCAAGTGGTTTGAATTCACAAATGTCTGTGATTCAGAGTATGTCATTTTAAACAACTTTCTAATTTACTTCTATGATCAAATTTTCTTCATTCTAGTGGTATCTTTTGTTGAAAAGCAGGGAAGTAAGCTTAGGAGCGTGCGCGTGTCTGGAGCACTATATTGCAGCAGTTTTGCAAAATCTTATACATTTGCAAGAGCGCTAGATGTCAACAATGAATTCCATGGAAACAAAGAAAATTTGATCATAGAAGTAATTTGGATTTTTTTTTTAAAAATGTATGCTCTGTCTAAATCACAAAAGAAAATGTTTATGTTTAATATCGCTTTAATCTTTTTTATTAAATTAATTTATTTTTTATTATTTTTTTCTTTTTCTTCCTTTACATTTTTATGCTTATATGACTTTGCGATACACTTCCTGGCTAAATGTTCACATATGAGTTGGAAGGTTTGCATATTTTGGGCAAGATGTATCAATCTGCGAGTGGACAGGATTCACATATTGTGAACCTGTCCGCATTTGATTGCAGATTGTGGGGCGCATTTGTTCCCCATTTTTAACATTGCATGGGTGAACGCTTGAGCAATGCTGCCGCCTACCCTCACACAAACAATTGCGTGGGAGTTGGGCTTGCCTGTTTAATTAATCAGGGATCATTTTCATCCGCCAACTCCAAATTGTTTATTAAGCAGTGGTTTAAACCGCTGATTCATAAATATCAGTTGCCGGCTCAAATGAGCAAGTTTGCAACCGATCAGGACATTCGCCTAATGATAAACCTGTGTGTAAAGTGTTGTTTAGTGTATTGAAATCTCAATAAATATACAATTTAAACATACAAGCTTTTTTTGTAATAAGATTTTGACAGCAGATAAGAACTATAGGCTCAGCAAGACAAGTCTGCCCGATATTTCCTAAAAGTAAAAACTTACCTAGTTCATAGGATAGCCTTATGCTTATCCCAGGCATTCTTAAAGTCCCCCAAAGTTTTTGTCATTACTACCTCTTGTGGAAATGTATTCCATGAATCAATTTCCCTTTCTGTAAATAAGTGCTTCCTCAAACTACTCCTGAATCTACTACCCTTCAGCTTGAGATCATGACCTCTTGTTCTTGAATTTTTATTCTTATGAAAAACGCTCAAAGGCTCAGCTTCACTAACCCCTTAAATGGACATAAAATAAGTTGAGATAGTGACAAAATATAATAATATGTACTTTAATTACTTTACCTGCAAATGTATATTGCAGTGCCCCGCCATTAACCCTTTCTTTTTAGTTTCTGAATTGTAAAGCTTTAACTCCCCCAACACATTTCCTTCTATGGCTGTATCTATATCTATTGTTGTTTGGTAGAATGCAAAAATGCATAGGAATTATCTGCTGGAGCATGCCTAGAAGCTGTAAACTCAGTTGAAATACAATGCCTGTGTCTAAACACTGATAAGAGGGTGGAGTTGGCTTCTCCAGGCAGCTTAGCTATGTAATTCATTTTGCTTATTTTTGAAAATTATTGTAAAATACTTGCCAGCAATTTAAAAAAAAATTTTTATGCCAACTATTTTTAATTAATTAGCCCTTTTAGGATATGCACAGATCTCAACCTGTTGTATGTCCCTTTAATATACTAAAAGTTACTATCATATCTCCTCTTCTTCTGTCCTCTAAACTATACATATTTAGGTAATTGAACCTCTCCCGGTAAGTTTTATATTTTAAGACCATGTACCATTTTAGTAGCTCTCCTTTGCACAAATACCAGCTTGTTTATATCCTTCTGGAGATATGGGCATCTATTTATCAAGCTGTCAACCGCAAATTCGTTGGAATTCCGCAGCGTATTTGTGGCAAGCTTGTTTCCCATATATAGGATGTTCAGTAGAGTGCTGGATATAAAAAAGGGAGAGGGATACCACACAATACCACACCCATATCCACATAAAAAAATTTGTCAGAAATCTAACCATCAAAAGATTCTTCATGAAAACCCCCCTAGAGAGACAAGTAAGGAATGACCATGAAAATACAGATAATTTACATACTGATAATTTACATACTGATAACATACTGATCTAAAATTAAAATCTAAATTTAACCCTACTTTCGCCAAAGGCAATTTTTTGGAAACATTTGAGAAAATAGTAACAAATGATGTAAGGAAATGCAATCTCCCTAAATTAAGAAAGCAGAATATTAGTAAAAAAGAAAGAGAAATTCTTAGTGAGCTGCAAACTAATAACCACATTACCATAAAGCCAGCGGACAAGGGGGGGGGGAGTAGTAGTGATGGACACCACTAAATATATGATGGAAGCCTACAGACTCCTTAACGATAAACAAACTTATAGATTGTTAACAAATGATCCCACAAAAAGATATAAAGCAATTCTGGATAAGATTTTATTAGAGGGTAACAAAAAGGGAATTTTGAATGATAAGGAATTGGCATACCTAACATCTGATCACCCCAGGCTCCCTATTTTTTATAAATAAAGAGAGAGAAGCGCTCAACCTGGAAACGAACAAAAGCATAATAGCTTGTTCTATGGCTAGTTACCACCCAAGAAGCAGCCTCTTTTTGCTCAACATGTGCCTTTCACAGAGAAAAACTTTCCTGAAGCATATCAGTCTGATCCTGACTTCACAGTACAGTCCAGCCCCGAAATACCAGGCAATCCTTCTCTGAACGAGAGAAACAGCAAAACCCCAGACGTACGTTTCGGCCTATTGTGGGCCTCGTCAGTGAGGTGCAGCCATATCCCTCTAGGCACACTGAGCAACGGGTCCACGTCTGGATTCCCGCATCACACTTAGGGAGACTTCCCAAAATGTCATAATTTGCATAAATAAAGAGAGAGAAGCGCTCAACCTGGAAACGAACAAAAGCATAATAGCTTGTTCTATGGCTAGTTACCACCCAAGAAGCAGCCTCTTTTTGCTCAACATGTGCCTTTCACAGAGAAAAACTTTCCTGAAGCATATCAGTCTGATCCTGACTTCACAGTACAGTCCAGCCCCGAAATACCAGGCAATCCTTCTCTGAACGAGAGAAACAGCAAAACCCCAGACGTACGTTTCGGCCTATTGTGGGCCTCGTCAGTGAGGTGCAGCCATATCCCTCTAGGCACACTGAGCAACGGGTCCACGTCTGGATTCCCGCATCACACTTAGGGAGACTTCCCAAAATGTCATAATTTGCATAAATAAAGAGAGAGAAGCGCTCAACCTGGAAACGAACAAAAGCATAATAGCTTGTTCTATGGCTAGTTACCACCCAAGAAGCAGCCTCTTTTTGCTCAACATGTGCCTTTCACAGAGAAAAACTTTCCTGAAGCATATCAGTCTGATCCTGACTTCACAGTACAGTCCAGCCCCGAAATACCAGGCAATCCTTCTCTGAACGAGAGAAACAGCAAAACCCCAGACGTACGTTTCGGCCTATTGTGGGCCTCGTCAGTGAGGTGCAGCCATATCCCTCTAGGCACACTGAGCAACGGGTCCACGTCTGGATTCCCGCATCACACTTAGGGAGACTTCCCAAAATGTCATAATTTGCATAAATAAAGAGAGAGAAGCGCTCAACCTGGAAACGAACAAAAGCATAATAGCTTGTTCTATGGCTAGTTACCACCCAAGAAGCAGCCTCTTTTTGCTCAACATGTGCCTTTCACAGAGAAAAACTTTCCTGAAGCATATCAGTCTGATCCTGACTTCACAGTACAGTCCAGCCCCGAAATACCAGGCAATCCTTCTCTGAACGAGAGAAACAGCAAAACCCCAGACGTACGTTTCGGCCTATTGTGGGCCTCGTCAGTGAGGTGCAGCCATATCCCTCTAGGCACACTGAGCAACGGGTCCACGTCTGGATTCCCGCATCACACTTAGGGAGACTTCCCAAAATGTCATAATTTGCATAAATAAAGAGAGAGAAGCGCTCAACCTGGAAACGAACAAAAGCATAATAGCTTGTTCTATGGCTAGTTACCACCCAAGAAGCAGCCTCTTTTTGCTCAACATGTGCCTTTCACAGAGAAAAACTTTCCTGAAGCATATCAGTCTGATCCTGACTTCACAGTACAGTCCAGCCCCGAAATACCAGGCAATCCTTCTCTGAACGAGAGAAACAGCAAAACCCCAGACGTACGTTTCGGCCTATTGTGGGCCTCGTCAGTGAGGTGCAGCCATATCCCTCTAGGCACACTGAGCAACGGGTCCACGTCTGGATTCCCGCATCACACTTAGGGAGACTTCCCAAAATGTCATAATTTGCATAAATAAAGAGAGAGAAGCGCTCAACCTGGAAACGAACAAAAGCATAATAGCTTGTTCTATGGCTAGTTACCACCCAAGAAGCAGCCTCTTTTTGCTCAACATGTGCCTTTCACAGAGAAAAACTTTCCTGAAGCATATCAGTCTGATCCTGACTTCACAGTACAGTCCAGCCCCGAAATACCAGGCAATCCTTCTCTGAACGAGAGAAACAGCAAAACCCCAGACGTACGTTTCGGCCTATTGTGGGCCTCGTCAGTGAGGTGCAGCCATATCCCTCTAGGCACACTGAGCAACGGGTCCACGTCTGGATTCCCGCATCACACTTAGGGAGACTTCCCAAAATGTCATAATTTGCATAAATAAAGAGAGAGAAGCGCTCAACCTGGAAACGAACAAAAGCATAATAGCTTGTTCTATGGCTAGTTACCACCCAAGAAGCAGCCTCTTTTTGCTCAACATGTGCCTTTCACAGAGAAAAACTTTCCTGAAGCATATCAGTCTGATCCTGACTTCACAGTACAGTCCAGCCCCGAAATACCAGGCAATCCTTCTCTGAACGAGAGAAACAGCAAAACCCCAGACGTACGTTTCGGCCTATTGTGGGCCTCGTCAGTGAGGTGCAGCCATATCCCTCTAGGCACACTGAGCAACGGGTCCACGTCTGGATTCCCGCATCACACTTAGGGAGACTTCCCAAAATGTCATAATTTGCATAAATAAAGAGAGAGAAGCGCTCAACCTGGAAACGAACAAAAGCATAATAGCTTGTTCTATGGCTAGTTACCACCCAAGAAGCAGCCTCTTTTTGCTCAACATGTGCCTTTCACAGAGAAAAACTTTCCTGAAGCATATCAGTCTGATCCTGACTTCACAGTACAGTCCAGCCCCGAAATACCAGGCAATCCTTCTCTGAACGAGAGAAACAGCAAAACCCCAGACGTACGTTTCGGCCTATTGTGGGCCTCGTCAGTGAGGTGCAGCCATATCCCTCTAGGCACACTGAGCAACGGGTCCACGTCTGGATTCCCGCATCACACTTAGGGAGACTTCCCAAAATGTCATAATTTGCATAAATAAAGAGAGAGAAGCGCTCAAGCTGGAAACGAACAAAAGCATAATAGCTTGTTCTATGGCTAGTTACCACCCAAGAAGCAGCCTCTTTTTGCTCAACATGTGCCTTTCACAGAGAAAAACTTTCCTGAAGCATATCAGTCTGATCCTGACTTCACAGTACAGTCCAGCCCCGAAATACCAGGCAATCCTTCTCTGAACGAGAGAAACAGCAAAACCCCAGACGTACGTTTCGGCCTATTGTGGGCCTCGTCAGTGAGGTGCAGCCATATCCCTCTAGGCACACTGAGCAACGGGTCCACGTCTGGATTCCCGCATCACACTTAGGGAGACTTCCCAAAATGTCATAATTTGCATAAATAAAGAGAGAGAAGCGCTCAACCTGGAAACGAACAAAAGCATAATAGCTTGTTCTATGGCTAGTTACCACCCAAGAAGCAGCCTCTATTTGCTCAACATGTGCCTTTCACAGAGAAAAACTTTCCTGAAGCATATCAGTCTGATCCTGACTTCACAGTACAGTCCAGCCCCGAAATACCAGGCAATCCTTCTCTGAACGAGAGAAACAGCAAAACCCCAGACGTACGTTTCGGCCTATTGTGGGCCTCGTCAGTGAGGTGCAGCCATATCCCTCTAGGCACACTGAGCAACGGGTCCACGTCTGGATTCCCGCATCACACTTAGGGAGACTTCCCAAAATGTCATAATTTGCATAAATAAAGAGAGAGAAGCGCTCAACCTGGAAACGAACAAAAGCATAATAGCTTGTTCTATGGCTAGTTACCACCCAAGAAGCAGCCTCTTTTTGCTCAACATGTGCCTTTCACAGAGAAAAACTTTCCTGAAGCATATCAGTCTGATCCTGACTTCACAGTACAGTCCAGCCCCGAAATACCAGGCAATCCTTCTCTGAACGAGAGAAACAGCAAAACCCCAGACGTACGTTTCGGCCTATTGTGGGCCTCGTCAGTGAGGTGCAGCCATATCCCTCTAGGCACACTGAGCAACGGGTCCACGTCTGGATTCCCGCATCACACTTAGGGAGACTTCCCAAAATGTCATAATTTGCATAAATAAAGAGAGAGAAGCGCTCAACCTGGAAACGAACAAAAGCATAATAGCTTGTTCTATGGCTAGTTACCACCCAAGAAGCAGCCTCTTTTTGCTCAACATGTGCCTTTCACAGAGAAAAACTTTCCTGAAGCATATCAGTCTGATCCTGACTTCACAGTACAGTCCAGCCCCGAAATACCAGGCAATCCTTCTCTGAACGAGAGAAACAGCAAAACCCCAGACGTACGTTTCGGCCTATTGTGGGCCTCGTCAGTGAGGTGCAGCCATATCCCTCTAGGCACACTGAGCAACGGGTCCACGTCTGGATTCCCGCATCACACTTAGGGAGACTTCCCAAAATGTCATAATTTGCATAAATAAAGAGAGAGAAGCGCTCAACCTGGAAACGAACAAAAGCATAATAGCTTGTTCTATGGCTAGTTACCACCCAAGAAGCAGCCTCTTTTTGCTCAACATGTGCCTTTCACAGAGAAAAACTTTCCTGAAGCATATCAGTCTGATCCTGACTTCACAGTACAGTCCAGCCCCGAAATACCAGGCAATCCTTCTCTGAACGAGAGAAACAGCAAAACCCCAGACGTACGTTTCGGCCTATTGTGGGCCTCGTCAGTGAGGTGCAGCCATATCCCTCTAGGCACACTGAGCAACGGGTCCACGTCTGGATTCCCGCATCACACTTAGGGAGACTTCCCAAAATGTCATAATTTGCATAAATAAAGAGAGAGAAGCGCTCAACCTGGAAACGAACAAAAGCATAATAGCTTGTTCTATGGCTAGTTACCACCCAAGAAGCAGCCTCTTTTTGCTCAACATGTGCCTTTCACAGAGAAAAACTTTCCTGAAGCATATCAGTCTGATCCTGACTTCACAGTACAGTCCAGCCCCGAAATACCAGGCAATCCTTCTTTGAACGAGAGAAACAGCAAAACCCCAGACGTACGTTTCGGCCTATTGTGGGCCTCGTCAGTGAGGTGCAGCCATATCCCTCTAGGAACACTGAGCAGACGGGTCCACGTCTGGATTCCCGCATCACACTTAGGGAGACTTCCCAAAATGTCATAATTTGCATAAATAAAAAGAGAGAAGCGCTCAACCGGAAACGAACAAAAGCATAATAGCTTGTTCTATGGCTAGTTACCACCCAAGAAGCAGCCTCTTTTTGCTCAACATGTGCCTTTCACAGAGAAAAACTTTCCTGAAGCATATCAGTCTGATCCTGACTTCACAGTACAGTCCAGCCCCGAAATACCAGGCAATCCTTCTCTGAACGAGAGAAACAGCAAAACCCCAGACGTACGTTTCGGCCTATTGTGGGCCTCGTCAGTGAGGTGCAGCCATATCCCTCTAGGCACACTGAGCAACGGGTCCACGTCTGGATTCCCGCATCACACTTAGGGAGACTTCCCAAAATGTCATAATTTGCATAAATAAAGAGAGAGAAGCGCTCAACCTGGAAACGAACAAAAGCATAATAGCTTGTTCTATGGCTAGTTACCACCCAAGAAGCAGCCTCTTTTTGCTCAACATGTGCCTTTCACAGAGAAAAACTTTCCTGAAGCATATCAGTCTATGGGTGATAGGGGAAACCAGACGTGGACTCCTTGCCCAGTGTGCTTAGAGGAATGTGGCTGCACCTCACTGACGAGGCCCATAGGAGGCCGAAACGATCGTCTGGGGTTGTCATGTTCCTTGTTCAGAGGAGAATTGCCTGGTATTTCGGGGCTGGACTGACCTTACTTGGCGGGATCAGACTGATATACTTCAGGAAAGTTTTCTTCTGTGAAAAGCACACTGGTCTAAAAGAGGCTGCTTCCGGGTGGTAAATCGCCATAGAACAAGCCACTGAGCTGTTGTTCGTTCCTGGTAGAGCGCTTCTCTCTTTGTATGCAAATTATTATGACCCTGGGGAAGTCTCCCTATGGGTGATGGGGGAAACCAGACGTGGACTCCTTGCCCAGTGTGCTTAGAGGAATGTGGCTGCACCTCACTGACGAGGCCCATAGGAGGCCGAAACGATCGTCTGGGGTTGTCATGTTCCTTGTTCAGAGGAGAATTGCCTGGTATTTCGGGGCTGGACTGACCTTACTTGGCGGGATCAGACTGATATACTTCAGGAAAGTTTTCTTCTGTGAAAAGCACACTGGTCTAAAAGAGGCTGCTTCCGGGTGGTAAATCGCCATAGAACAAGCCACTGAGCTGTTGTTCGTTCCTGGTAGAGCGCTTCTCTCTTTGTATGCAAATTATTATGACCCTGGGGAAGTCTCCCTATGGGTGATGGGGGAAACCAGACGTGGACTCCTTGCCCAGTGTGCTTAGAGGAATGTGGCTGCACCTCACTGACGAGGCCCATAGGAGGCCGAAACGATCGTCTGGGGTTGTCATGTTCCTTGTTCAGAGGAGAATTGCCTGGTATTTCGGGGCTGGACTGACCTTACTTGGCGGGATCAGACTGATATACTTCAGGAAAGTTTTCTTCTGTGAAAAGCACACTGGTCTAAAAGAGGCTGCTTCCGGGTGGTAAATCGCCATAGAACAAGCCACTGAGCTGTTGTTCGTTCCTGGTAGAGCGCTTCTCTCTTTGTATGCAAATTATTATGACCCTGGGGAAGTCTCCCTATGGGTGATGGGGGAAACCAGACGTGGACTCCTTGCCCAGTGTGCTTAGAGGAATGTGGCTGCACCTCACTGACGAGGCCCATAGGAGGCCGAAACGATCGTCTGGGGTTGTCATGTTCCTTGTTCAGAGGAGAATTGCCTGGTATTTCGGGGCTGGACTGACCTTACTTGGCGGGATCAGACTGATATACTTCAGGAAAGTTTTCTTCTGTGAAAAGCACACTGGTCTAAAAGAGGCTGCTTCCGGGTGGTAAATCGCCATAGAACAAGCCACTGAGCTGTTGTTCGTTCCTGGTAGAGCGCTTCTCTCTTTGTATGCAAATTATTATGACCCTGGGGAAGTCTCCCTATGGGTGATGGGGGAAACCAGACGTGGACTCCTTGCCCAGTGTGCTTAGAGGAATGTGGCTGCACCTCACTGACGAGGCCCATAGGAGGCCGAAACGATCGTCTGGGGTTGTCATGTTCCTTGTTCAGAGGAGAATTGCCTGGTATTTCGGGGCTGGACTGACCTTACTTGGCGGGATCAGACTGATATACTTCAGGAAAGTTTTCTTCTGTGAAAAGCACACTGGTCTAAAAGAGGCTGCTTCCGGGTGGTAAATCGCCATAGAACAAGCCACTGAGCTGTTGTTCGTTCCTGGTAGAGCGCTTCTCTCTTTGTATGCAAATTATTATGACCCTGGGGAAGTCTCCCTATGGGTGATGGGGGAAACCAGACGTGGACTCCTTGCCCAGTGTGCTTAGAGGAATGTGGCTGCACCTCACTGACGAGGCCCATAGGAGGCCGAAACGATCGTCTGGGGTTGTCATGTTCCTTGTTCAGAGGAGAATTGCCTGGTATTTCGGGGCTGGACTGACCTTACTTGGCGGGATCAGACTGATATACTTCAGGAAAGTTTTCTTCTGTGAAAAGCACACTGGTCTAAAAGAGGCTGCTTCCGGGTGGTAAATCGCCATAGAACAAGCCACTGAGCTGTTGTTCGTTCCTGGTAGAGCGCTTCTCTCTTTGTATGCAAATTATTATGACCCTGGGGAAGTCTCCCTATGGGTGATGGGGGAAACCAGACGTGGACTCCTTGCCCAGTGTGCTTAGAGGAATGTGGCTGCACCTCACTGACGAGGCCCATAGGAGGCCGAAACGATCGTCTGGGGTTGTCATGTTCCTTGTTCAGAGGAGAATTGCCTGGTATTTCGGGGCTGGACTGACCTTACTTGGCGGGATCAGACTGATATACTTCAGGAAAGTTTTCTTCTGTGAAAAGCACACTGGTCTAAAAGAGGCTGCTTCCGGGTGGTAAATCGCCATAGAACAAGCCACTGAGCTGTTGTTCGTTCCTGGTAGAGCGCTTCTCTCTTTGTATGCAAATTATTATGACCCTGGGGAAGTCTCCCTATGGGTGATGGGGGAAACCAGACGTGGACTCCTTGCCCAGTGTGCTTAGAGGAATGTGGCTGCACCTCACTGACGAGGCCCATAGGAGGCCGAAACGATCGTCTGGGGTTGTCATGTTCCTTGTTCAGAGGAGAATTGCCTGGTATTTCGGGGCTGGACTGACCTTACTTGGCGGGATCAGACTGATATACTTCAGGAAAGTTTTCTTCTGTGAAAAGCACACTGGTCTAAAAGAGGCTGCTTCCGGGTGGTAAATCGCCATAGAACAAGCCACTGAGCTGTTGTTCGTTCCTGGTAGAGCGCTTCTCTCTTTGTATGCAAATTATTATGACCCTGGGGAAGTCTCCCTATGGGTGATGGGGGAAACCAGACGTGGACTCCTTGCCCAGTGTGCTTAGAGGAATGTGGCTGCACCTCACTGACGAGGCCCATAGGAGGCCGAAACGATCGTCTGGGGTTGTCATGTTCCTTGTTCAGAGGAGAATTGCCTGGTATTTCGGGGCTGGACTGACCTTACTTGGCGGGATCAGACTGATATACTTCAGGAAAGTTTTCTTCTGTGAAAAGCACACTGGTCTAAAAGAGGCTGCTTCCGGGTGGTAAATCGCCATAGAACAAGCCACTGAGCTGTTGTTCGTTCCTGGTAGAGCGCTTCTCTCTTTGTATGCAAATTATTATGACCCTGGGGAAGTCTCCCTATGGGTGATGGGGGAAACCAGACGTGGACTCCTTGCCCAGTGTGCTTAGAGGAATGTGGCTGCACCTCACTGACGAGGCCCATAGGAGGCCGAAACGATCGTCTGGGGTTGTCATGTTCCTTGTTCAGAGGAGAATTGCCTGGTATTTCGGGGCTGGACTGACCTTACTTGGCGGGATCAGACTGATATACTTCAGGAAAGTTTTCTTCTGTGAAAAGCACACTGGTCTAAAAGAGGCTGCTTCCGGGTGGTAAATCGCCATAGAACAAGCCACTGAGCTGTTGTTCGTTCCTGGTAGAGCGCTTCTCTCTTTGTATGCAAATTATTATGACCCTGGGGAAGTCTCCCTATGGGTGATGGGGGAAACCAGACGTGGACTCCTTGCCCAGTGTGCTTAGAGGAATGTGGCTGCACCTCACTGACGAGGCCCATAGGAGGCCGAAACGATCGTCTGGGGTTGTCATGTTCCTTGTTCAGAGGAGAATTGCCTGGTATTTCGGGGCTGGACTGACCTTACTTGGCGGGATCAGACTGATATACTTCAGGAAAGTTTTCTTCTGTGAAAAGCACACTGGTCTAAAAGAGGCTGCTTCCGGGTGGTAAATCGCCATAGAACAAGCCACTGAGCTGTTGTTCGTTCCTGGTAGAGCGCTTCTCTCTTTGTATGCAAATTATTATGACCCTGGGGAAGTCTCCCTATGGGTGATGGGGGAAACCAGACGTGGACTCCTTGCCCAGTGTGCTTAGAGGAATGTGGCTGCACCTCACTGACGAGGCCCATAGGAGGCCGAAACGATCGTCTGGGGTTGTCATGTTCCTTGTTCAGAGGAGAATTGCCTGGTATTTCGGGGCTGGACTGACCTTACTTGGCGGGATCAGACTGATATACTTCAGGAAAGTTTTCTTCTGTGAAAAGCACACTGGTCTAAAAGAGGCTGCTTCCGGGTGGTAAATCGCCATAGAACAAGCCACTGAGCTGTTGTTCGTTCCTGGTAGAGCGCTTCTCTCTTTGTATGCAAATTATTATGACCCTGGGGAAGTCTCCCTATGGGTGATGGGGGAAACCAGACGTGGACTCCTTGCCCAGTGTGCTTAGAGGAATGTGGCTGCACCTCACTGACGAGGCCCATAGGAGGCCGAAACGATCGTCTGGGGTTGTCATGTTCCTTGTTCAGAGGAGAATTGCCTGGTATTTCGGGGCTGGACTGACCTTACTTGGCGGGATCAGACTGATATACTTCAGGAAAGTTTTCTTCTGTGAAAAGCACACTGGTCTAAAAGAGGCTGCTTCCGGGTGGTAAATCGCCATAGAACAAGCCACTGAGCTGTTGTTCGTTCCTGGTAGAGCGCTTCTCTCTTTGTATGCAAATTATTATGACCCTGGGGAAGTCTCCCTATGGGTGATGGGGGAAACCAGACGTGGACTCCTTGCCCAGTGTGCTTAGAGGAATGTGGCTGCACCTCACTGACGAGGCCCATAGGAGGCCGAAACGATCGTCTGGGGTTGTCATGTTCCTTGTTCAGAGGAGAATTGCCTGGTATTTCGGGGCTGGACTGACCTTACTTGGCGGGATCAGACTGATATACTTCAGGAAAGTTTTCTTCTGTGAAAAGCACACTGGTCTAAAAGAGGCTGCTTCCGGGTGGTAAATCGCCATAGAACAAGCCACTGAGCTGTTGTTCGTTCCTGGTAGAGCGCTTCTCTCTTTGTATGCAAATTATTATGACCCTGGGGAAGTCTCCCTATGGGTGATGGGGGAAACCAGACGTGGACTCCTTGCCCAGTGTGCTTAGAGGAATGTGGCTGCACCTCACTGACGAGGCCCATAGGAGGCCGAAACGATCGTCTGGGGTTGTCATGTTCCTTGTTCAGAGGAGAATTGCCTGGTATTTCGGGGCTGGACTGACCTTACTTGGCGGGATCAGACTGATATACTTCAGGAAAGTTTTCTTCTGTGAAAAGCACACTGGTCTAAAAGAGGCTGCTTCCGGGTGGTAAATCGCCATAGAACAAGCCACTGAGCTGTTGTTCGTTCCTGGTAGAGCGCTTCTCTCTTTGTATGCAAATTATTATGACCCTGGGGAAGTCTCCCTATGGGTGATGGGGGAAACCAGACGTGGACTCCTTGCCCAGTGTGCTTAGAGGAATGTGGCTGCACCTCACTGACGAGGCCCATAGGAGGCCGAAACGATCGTCTGGGGTTGTCATGTTCCTTGTTCAGAGGAGAATTGCCTGGTATTTCGGGGCTGGACTGACCTTACTTGGCGGGATCAGACTGATATACTTCAGGAAAGTTTTCTTCTGTGAAAAGCACACTGGTCTAAAAGAGGCTGCTTCCGGGTGGTAAATCGCCATAGAACAAGCCACTGAGCTGTTGTTCGTTCCTGGTAGAGCGCTTCTCTCTTTGTATGCTCCCTATTTTTTATTTCTTACCAAAGATCCACAAGTGCTTAGTCAACCCCCCGGGGAGACCAATTGTCTCTGGGATTAACTCTATCACAGAGAATGTATCTCAGTATATTGACAAATATCTTCAAACTTATGTATCTAAGCTAGATTCTTACCTTAAAGACTCCACCCAAGTTTTAAATTATCTAAAATCAATAGTTTGGAGTAGTGATATGATAATGGCGACCTGTGATGTGTCGTCATTATACACTATAATTAAACAGGAACATGGCCTAAATGCTGTCAGATACTATCTAGAAAAAGACTCCAATATGAAGGATGATCAGAAAAAATTAATTGTAAATAATATTAAGTATATACTTGAGCACAATTATTTTGCTTTTGACAACAAATTCTTCCTA
The DNA here is from genome assembly GCF_027579735.1 of Bombina bombina. Lineage (NCBI taxonomy): Eukaryota > Metazoa > Chordata > Amphibia > Anura > Bombinatoridae > Bombina > Bombina bombina. The sequence continues at coordinate 276,553,715 of NC_069500.1, read as the reverse complement.
CAAATAGAAGGGACCGCGATGGGTACGAGGTTTGCACCGAGTTATGCAAACCTCTTCATGGGTGTTTGGGAAGAGAGTTTTTTCAATAGTAGAGATCTCGGTGCAAGCCTCGTACTCTATAAGCGTTATATAGATGACCTACTAATAGTATTAAAAAGGGCCCTGAACATGAGTTGATTAAACTGTTTGAGGAGATGAATGTTAATGACTATGGCCTTAAATTTATAAGTCACTATAGCAAAGAAAAAGTGGTGTTCTTAGATTTGGAGATTATGGTGATAAATGAGAAATTTGAGACACAAACCCATTTCAAAGAGGTGGATTGTAATAGTCTGCTACATGCAGATAGTTAGCATTTGAAATCATGGAAGAATAACATCCCCTTTGGCCAGAGCCTACGCATTAGAAAGAACTGTTCAAGAGTCGAGGACTTTGAAAGGCAGGTAGTGAAATTAGCAGATAAATTCACGGTTAAGGGTTATGAAGAAAAAAAGATTGCAGAAGCAATACAGAAAGCAATGGAGAAAAATAGGAATGACCTTTTGAGCTATAAAATGAAAGAACCTACCAAAACAGAAAAAAATACTGTTCCCTTTATAACAGACTACAATGCAGATCATTATTTGATTAAAAAAATTATAAGGAGCAATTGGCACTTACTGAAGGAAGATAATATTATAGGCGACCATCTGGCAGACAGACCAACTTTTATCTTTAAGAAAGCTAGGAATTTCAAAACCATTTTGGCACCTATCGAATTACGCCATAAAACTAGGAATACCAAACAGTTAGACCTGGAGGGTAAGAGGATAGCAGGATACTTCCCCTGCTATACTTGTAAAGCGTGCACACACAGCTCTAAATTAAATAGTCTGAGAATAAATGGCTCAGGTGAAGATATCACTATTAAGGAATTGATAAGATGCACTCACAAAAATGTTATTTATGTACTTAGATGTACTTGTAACTTATTCTATTTCGGAGAAACAACTAGAAGTCTCCGGGATAGAATAAGGGAACATCTTCTATGTATAGAAAAAGAGAAAGAAGATACACATCTGTACAAGCACTTTAAGGAAGTTCACGGGGGTAACACTAAAGATTTGAAATATTGGGGAATACACAAAATCAAAAATCACTGGAGGGGGGGGAATATTGAGAAAATGATCCTAATAAGGGAGGCTGAATATATTTACAGATATGATACTCTATACCCAATCAGATTGAGCTTGCATTTTATTGGCTGATCGGAACAGCCAATAGAAGGCGAGCTCAATCTGATTGGCTGATTGGTTCAGCCAATCGGATTGAACTTGAATCTGATTGGCTGATTCAATCAGCCAATCAGATTTTTCTACCTTAATTCCGATTGGCTGATAGAATCCTATCAGCCAATCGGAATTCGACGGACGCCATCTTGGATGACGTCATTTAAAGGTACCTCATTCGTCGTTCAGTCGTCGGCCGGGATGGATGCTCCGCGTCGGTGGAGAGAAGATTCAAGATGCCGCTTGATGGAAGATGCTGCCCGATGGAAGAAGACTTTGCTGCCGCTTGGATAAAAACATCGCCGGGATGAAGATTTCTTCTTTACCGCTTGGATAGACATCGCCCGGATCGGATGAGGAGTTCGGCCCGGTGGAGAAGATAAGGTAGGGAGATCTTCAGGGGGGTAGTGTTAGGTTTATTTAAGGGGGGTTTGGGTTAGATTAGGGGTATGTGGGTGGTGGGTTGTAATGTTGAGGGGTGGTATTGTGTTTTTTTTTTCAGGCAAAAGAGCAGTATTCTTTGGGGCATGCCCCCACAAAAGGCCCTTTTAAGGGCTGGTAAGGTAAAAGAGCTTTGAACTTTTTTTAATTTAGAATAGGGTAGGGAATTTTTTTTATTTTGGGGGGCTTTATTATTTTATTAGGGGGCTTAGAATAGGTGTAATTAGCTTAAAAATCTTGTAATTTTTTTATTTTTTGTAATTTAGTGTTTGGGTTTTTTTGTAATTTAGTTTAGTTTATTTAATTGTATTTTTAGATAGATATTTGTAGTTTATTTAATTTATTGATAGTGTAGGTGTATTTGTAACTTAGGTTAGGATTTATTTTACAGGTAATTGGGTAATTATTTTAACTAGGTAGCTATTAAATAGGTAATAACTATTTAATAGCTATTATACCTAGTTAAAATAATTAACAATTTACCTGCAAAATAAATATAAACTCTAACATAGCTACAATGTAATTATTAATTATATTGTAGCTATCTTAGGGTTTATTTTATAGGTAAGTATTTAGATTTAAATAGGAATATTTTAGTTTATAATATAAATTAGATTTATTTAATAAGAATTTAGTTAGGGATGTTAGGGTTAGATAGAGTTAATATAGTTAATATAAATACTATAGTAACTATATTAACTATATTAACCCTAATTTAATTAGGGTTAATATAGTTAATATATATAATGTAATAACTATATTAACTATAATATACTTAGGGTTAATATAGATAATATAGCTGGTGGCGGGGTACGTAGATTAAATTAGGGGTTAATAATTTTAATATAGATGGCGGCGATGTAAGGGGCTTACATTAGGGGTTAATACCATTAATATAGGTGGCGGCGGTGTAGGGAGGGCAGGTTATAGGGCAAAAGAGCTGTTAACTTTGGGGCAAAGCCCCGCAAAAGGCCCTTTTAAGGGCTGGTAATAGAGCTTATTACTTTATGGATATTAGATTAGGGGTTAATAATATTAATATAGCTGGCGGCGGTGTAAGGGGTCAGATTAGGGGATAGATCAGTTAGATGGTGGTGGTTTTAGGGGCTCACAGTAGGGGATAGATCAGTTAGATGGTGGCGGTTTTAGGGGCTCACAGTAGGGGATAGATCAGTTAGATGGTGGCGGTTTTAGGGGCTCACAGTAGGGGGTTAGTTTATGTAGATGGCGGCGGTTTAGGGGTTAAATACTTTATTAGGGATTGAGGCAGGGGATCGCGGTTGACAGGTAGATAGACATTGCGCATGCGTTAGGTTTTATTTAGCAGATCGCGGTTGACAGTTAGATAGACATTGCGCATGCGTTAGGTGTTAGGTTTTATTTAGCAGCTAGTTTAGAGAGTTACGGGGCTCCAATACTCAGCGTAAGGCTTCTTACGGCTGCTTTTTGTGGCGAGGTGAAAATGGAGTAAGATTTCTCCATTTTCGCCACGTAAGTCCTTACGCTGTATATTGGATACCAAACTGCGCGGGTTTGGTATACCTGCCTATGGCCCAAAAAACTACGGGCGACGGCAGAAATATACGCGCGTAACTTCTAGGTTACGCTGTATATAGGATACCAAACCCGCGCAAATATTGGCGTCGCCAGCTTTTGCGGGCGATGATTTTTATCGGATCGATCCCCATAACTTTATAAATTGGTGCTTAGTGTATGATATAAAGGGAAAACCGATATTAATAATAGAACCTAAAACCCACTAAAAAGCATTACTCAAATGGTATTAAAAAATAATTTATTTACCAGAATAAAAATATAAGGTTAAATGAATGTAAAAGGGGACGTCTTCCTAAATACAGCAATCAAAGTAATCTTGTTCTAGCAATATCTATGCATAAAAACTAAATAATTCCAAAATATTTGATGAAATTGCGTGTTATATAGCTTAAAACTAGAGATCAGCGACTCTGTCCTTATGGTAGACTTTTAGTCCAGAATGCAGTCTAAAATACAAGTTAAATGCAGGGAGTTATACAGTTTATGAATGTCTATGCAGTATACCGTAGATTGTGGTATCAAGGACAGGATTTATGCCTGTGTGTTAGGAGCGATTTCAAGACTCCTCTTTATATGACACAGTAAATTTACCTTGTTCTCTTGTATGATACAATTCTTTTACCTTATCTTCTTAGTATATCATATGAAGCCGTTGTCGGGCACTTGTCTCCGGACTGATATACCTTGGAGTCTGACGTCATCAGTGCGATCTCCAGCTGTCAATACAAACTGCCGGCTTAAACGGATGTTTTATCCAGATATGATCACAGGAGAGGCTTTTTCTTTTGAAACAGACGTGATTCCCTGCACTTAGTGCTAGTCCACGCAGGAGAACAATGAGCTCAAACAGATAAAAAAGGTCAGATTATGGATTAAACCCGGTTACCACAGAAGTTAGTAAAAGTTCTTAGGTTTCAAATATCATAATTTGTATGATGTTTAGAGGATATGCACAGTCACTTAGATCATCTGATAACCTCTACTAAGAAGATAAGGTAAAAGAATTGTATCATACAAGAGAACAAGGTAAATTTACTGTGTCATAACTAAGGCATAAATCCTGTCCTTGATACCACAATCTACGGTATACTGCACAGACATTCATAAACTGTATAACTCCCTGGATTTAACTTGTATTTTAGACTGCATTCTGGACTAAAAGTCTACCATAAGGACAGAGTCGCTGATCTCTAGTTTTAAGCTATATAACACGCAATTTCATCAAATATTTTGGAATTGTTTTGTTTTTATGCATAGATATTGCTAGAACAAGATTACTTTGATTGCTATATTTGGGGAGACGTTCCCTTTTACATTCATTTAACCTTATATTTGTATTCTGCTAAATAAATTATTTATTAATACCATTTGAGTAATGCTTTTTAGTGGGTTTTAGGTTCTATTATTAATATTGGTTTTCCCTTTATATCATACACTAAGCACCAATTTATAAAGTTATAGTCTTGTCTGTGTTGTTGAGACAATCGCAATTATACACTTGATAAGATTCTATATTAGTTTTTGCTAATCTTTTTTTCCCTCGTCAACACTGATATATCATAGATAACACTGATAGGAATCCACATTTTTTAGTTTTAGATTATTTAACTTTGTTTACACTGATACATTTTGATCAGTTAAGGGATCTCACAGTTATATCTAGGACCACCCTCCAGATATTTTAAGCTCCTTTCTAACATAGATATTGACGGCAGATAAGAGCCATAGGCCCAGCAAGTCTGCCCGACCTTACCTAACAGTATAAACTTATCTAGTTCGTAGGATAGCCCTATGCTTGTCCCATGCATTTTTAAAGTCCCCCACAGTGTTTGTTGCTACTACCTCTTGAGGAAGTTTATTCCATAAATCAATCACTCTTTCTGTAAAGAAGTGCTTCCTCAAATTACTTCTGAATCTACTACCCTTTAGCTTGAGCTCATGACCCCTTGTTCTTGAATTTTCCATTTTATGTAAAATACCCACAGCCTCAGTTTTACTAAACCCTTTAATGTACTTGAAAGTTGCTATCATATCACCTCTTTCCCTTCTCTCCTCTAAGCTATACACATAACACATAGTAGGGGTAAACACACCCACAATTTTAAAGAAACAGTATCTACCCTCTATATGTTTTTTGGCACATATTAATTTTTAGATAAAGGCAACACTGTAACTAGCGTAATTAGGAAGACAGCTATCCTTAGTATGTTATAGACACCTTCACTCACGTTTAAATATTTATACATAGCTACTTGACTTCTATTTTCTACACATAATTTCTATACACAATTATATTAATTATGAAAACTAACCCTATATAAGAAAAAATACACACTTTTTAAATTTAACGGATACCTTTAGCTTTTTTTAGCGCACTTACTATCACCCTTTGCAGTTCAAGCTTGTTTCCCCTTAGTTATCAAAGCCTACAGACCGGCAAAAGTAGAAATTTGTGACATACGATCCGCCGGTCTCAGTCCGACACAGATCGATGCTTACGTCACTACAGATGTTCCGAATGCAAATTTGGCACTATCTGACTACTTTTGCTAGTTAACAAATTTCTACCAGGTACGCTCGCCACTATTCCGGCCCAGCGTACCTGCTTTTCAATCCGCCGCCCTGGAGGCCGCGGATGCCATAGGAATCAATGGGAGTCTAAAAGCAGCGAAAGCTCATGTTCGCTGCTGCCCAATATCCCATTGATTCTTATGGGAGAATAAAAGTTAAGTTTACACCTAACATGTACCCCGAGTCTAAACACCCCTAATCTGCCGCCACGCCACCGCCGCCATCTACATTATACTTATTAACCCCTAATTTGCTGCCCCAACACATACATTACATTTATTAACCCCTAAACCGCCGCTCCCGGAGCCCACCGCCACCTGCATTATACTTATTAACCCCTAATCTGCCCCCCTACACCCCCGCCACCTACATTATACTTATTAACCCCTAATCTGCCATCCCCAACGTCGCAGCCACTATATTAAATTTATTAACCCCTAAACCTAAGTCTAACCCTAACACCCCCTAACTTAAATATAATTAAAATAAATATAAATAAAACCTACTATCATTACCTAAATTATTCCTATATAAAAATAAATACTTACCTGTAAAATAAACCCTAAGCTAGCTACAATATAACTAATAGTTACATTGTATCTAGCTTAGCCTAAGTTACACTAACACCTAACACTACACTATAATTAAATAAATTAACCAAATTAAATACAATTAAATAAATTAAATTAAATTAGCTAAAGTACAAAAAACAAACAAACACTAAATTACAGAAAATAATAAACAAATGATCAGATATTTAAACTAATTACACCTAATCTAATAGCCCTATCAAAATAAAAAAAGCCCCCCCAAAATAAAAAAAAACCCCTAGCCTAAACTAAACTAACAATAGCCCTTAAAAGGACCTTTTGCGGGGCATTGCCCCAAAGTAATCAGCTCTTTTACCTGAAAAAAAAAAAATACAAACCCCCCAACAGTAAAACCCACCACCCACACAACCAACCCCCCAAATAAATTACTAACTAAAAAACATAAGCTCCCCATTGCCCTGAAAAGGACATTTGGATGGGCATTGCCCTTAAAAGGGCAGTTAGCTCTTTTGCGACCCAAAGTCCTAACCTAAAAATAAAATCCACCCAATACACCCTTAAAAAAACCTAACACTAACCCCCTGAAGATCGACTTACAGGGAGACGTCTTCATCCAAGCAGGGTCGAAGTCCTCAACAAAGCCAGGAGAAGTCTTCATCCAAGCTGGACGAAGTGGTCCTCCATAAAGGCAGAAGTCTTCATCCAGATGGCATCTTCTATCTTCATCCATCCGGCGTGGAGCGGGTCCATCTTCAGGACATCCGACGCGGAGCATCCTCTTCATCCGACGACTATCCGACGAATGAAGGTTTCTTTAAGTGATGTCATAAAAAAAACATAAAATCATACCTTAGATCCATCGTTATAAGTCACAATCCACCCCTTCTTCCCTTACGAGTGATCGATAATATTAAAGATATCTTTATTTGAAAGTTGTATTTTGACTGTTAGAAATGGCCGATCAGCTCCGCCTAACAATGACGTAATCGATTCCCTGATTTTAGTTAGTCCAATCAAAGGTGGATCACTTGAGCTCTACGGTGTCACGCTTTTCTAATTCACGCATGCGCAATCAAAGTGGGAACCAAAAAAACGGAACTGAATAATCTATACAATTTTCCAGCGTAGTGTATTATTTGAAGGACTGTCAATCTATTGGGTAAGCTAAGTTATAAGGTGCTATTGCATTGTATATTTCAATGCGATGTACTCTCACAGCCTAATTATTAATTTTACTCCAATCTTATAAAACCTATGATCTTGGCTCATTCACACGATATGTTCTTCCGGTTTCGGTGAGACAGAAGTCGCACATGCGTATTGGGAGATTACATACGTCATTGTTGGATACGTGCACAAGTGCAAATTTGAAAGAGAAGTGCTGTATAATGTAGGAGGAAAATGGAATGGGAGGAGTTTGGCTGCCATTTATACCTGTAAGAATATAAACTTCTTTTATAAATAATTTATTTATTGCTAAAGACTAAAAACGGTTGCAGGGGTGAACTAAGACTTTCAAGGATAGATCTAATCTATCGGTTAAAGTTTATACAGGTGTAGACTTTCCCTTTAAGAAGCATTAAACAAATAATATACCTTCTAAAAAAGCTTATAGTCTAGACCTTAAAACTTGTATATGCAAAAGTAAATGGCACCACAACACTTTTATATTCTGACTGTTTTTCTTATTTAATTGCCTTTTTTCTTCAATTTATCAACTTTCTTATGTTGGTAGAGCATAGAATGTGCATAAAGTGCCTGCTCTGCAAATTTATGGTTTTTGACTCTTTTCACAATAGGGGCATTGCAATACAAATGCCAATGACTACACTATTAAACATTAACACAGTGTTTTAAAAGGACAAACAACAAAAGAAAAGGTTGGCTATTTTTAGTGGATGGTCATATTACCGGTTCTAATACATTGGCACAGTGCAACGGTCTAAGCATTGCTGATCTGTCACATGACCTGTTTTTATGTTCAGGTGTGAGTGACATGTTGAAATCACTTTGTACAAGGTTAAATCAAATAGACCTCTGTTGTTATAAAGCAAATGTGTTCTGCATTAAAGGGATATTAAACTTAAAATTAAAAACTGTTTTGCGCATGCGATATCGAGTTTATCATGGCTGTTTGCTCGATTTGAAAGGAGCGCATGTATTATAAGTTGAAAGTAAATGCGAACACGTGAGCGCAATTGCGATTTACGCTCATTGTGTTAGCGCGTCTTCAGAGCTCTGGTTAACTGTTACGCGAGACAAAAAAGTGAAAACAATTCTTTAAAAATACACTTAAAAGTACAGTTAGAATCATAATAACATTGCCTGATAAAAGGTATTAATAAAAATTATTGCACAAAAAAAGTAATAAGGGCTCAAAGATATAAGGTCTCTGATGATATTAAATATAAATATATATATATATATATATATATATATATATATATATAATACAGAAAGCGTACCAGCTAGCAATGGATTGTATTGGCTGTGATCAAGGACCCACCAAACTCAAATACTGACATGGGTACTAAGGTGCCCGGAGGTTTAGAAGATAATAAATATCAAAGAGAGATTAAAATAGTAAACCCTATCCTGCAACCCCACATAAAGCCTTAATAAATAAATGAAGTAAGAGCTGCGTTAGTATCAAAAACACACATTCACGGATGTCAGATATATTGCAAACAAATTATTTAATGTCAATGTCAACCAAGGTGCAAAAATAATAAATCAAATATAACCACTATAGTCGTGGTCAATTAGAATCATAAGCATATGCAATGCATTCATTATCCAAACATACAATCAGGGGATCCCAATAGTCCAGCTGAACAGTGCGTCCACTGAATTGAAAATAAATACATTTTGCAGTTACAATAGAGCCAAAACAGGCTGGGTCCTCCTGAAATAAACCTCTGTCTACTCCCTATGCAAAGAGGTATATGTGATAGCGAGCATGCTTACAAATATTCAAGACACTCCTAGGGGCCTATAGTTAGCCGGTCAACCCTGCACTCCGTCCCAACCACTCACTCCAAATTCAGAGTAAGCTGAACAAATGCCAATGGGACTAAGTATACCGTTCAGCAGGGAGTGCTGGCGTCCTTCTCCATGTCATGTGTATAATAACACATAACGCCTCTTACTCTGCTTTACCTAGTGTTACCTGAATTCTGGGTCTCAGTATGTCTTCACTCATGTCTCTTTAGTACAAAGCTCACCACTTACCCGTTCTTGTCAGTGCTGTCTTTAAGACACATAGGGATATAATCAGAGGTCACTGTTGGGATGAAACGCTTTAATTCCAGACAGCGTGGAAGTCGGCTCCAGCCAACTGACAACCGCTACACGTGTTTCACCCTACGTCACTTAGGGCTTCCTCAGGCACAGTGAATCGATATCCGCTGTAGAGATTCAGCTCTATTTACCAAGAGCCCCACAGGTGATTTGAAACATAATTACATGTTGCACAAAGTAACAAAGAACTGAATATTCCATCATATACAACCAAACTAAAATAACTACTACAAACTTTAGATCATACTGACATCCATAATCAGCACTTATCTGTCCAATATGCATATGTGATTACCAAGTGCATATACTTATATATATATATATATATATATATATATATATACATATGTATGTATTGGGTACTTGTAAAGCACGGCTAATCACTCGTAAGGGTCTCAAGGCGTTGCTCATTTTATCAACCTTGGAAGGATGAAAGGCTAAGTGAACCTCGCCGGGGATCGAACCTGCAACCCTTGGGTTGCTACAGAGCTCAGCCACAGTGCCTTAGCATGGTGAGTTATCTGTCCAGCTATACATGAATACACACAGAGACCACAAATTAAATGTGTACATAACAGCTGTGAGTAAATATTTTATCTAAATTTTGTCACATTTATAAAGCATCAATATAGGGAAATAAAGGACTTTGAAGACCCATTTAGTATCCAGAAACAATACTGTGATCATGAGAATGAAATCTATATATCCACCAATAAGATCACAGAACCATGGCTATTTTTTAATCAGGTAGGAAAAAGGAATATAGTTAGCATATAGAGGCATGTACAGTGGCCATATATTCAATGCATGCAGAAACACAGCAGTTAAATTCCTAATCTAAGTTGTATCCCAATAATACTACATCACTATGGGGAATAGTAACCCACTATAGACACCCACTAATATCCATTAATAGATAGTACTTATATTAAACCATGGCTTTAATTAATCAAATAAGGGGAAAATTGAATTCTTCATTTAAGCCTAATGGTTGCAGTGAATTTAAATTATATATCCACCTGCATTCAGACTTTAGGAGTAAATTATCCCAATCACCCCCTCTTTCACTAATGTCTATTAGTTCAAGACCCATGAATTTCAAATCATGGACACTGCTCTGGTGTACCTCCAAGAAATGTCTGGCTACTCCACTATCCTTAATTCTCTTGTTGAGGATATCCCTCCTGTGCTCCTTCATCCGTTCCCTAAATTCTCTATAGGTTTTGCCCATGTAAAACCTGGGACAAGAGCAAAAGGCGACATAAACTAAGTCGAAAGTAAATGCGAACACGTGAGCGCAATTGCGATTTACGTTTGTTGTGTTAGCGCGTCTTCAGAGCCCTGGTTAACTGTTACGCGAGAAAAAAAAGTGAAAACAATTCTTTAAAAATACATTTAAAAGTACAGTTAGAATCATAATAACATTGCCTGATAATAGTTATTAATAAAAATTATTGCACAAACAAGTAATAAGGGCTCAAAGATATGAGGTGTCTGATGATATTAAAAAAGAACTGCAAAAAGCTTTAACATTAAGATGCATGCATACATGTCTAAATATATATATATATATATATATATATATATATATATATATATATATATATATATAAATAATATAATATATAAAAAAGACAAAAGGAAGGTACTGCACTGTTTGTATAGCATTCAAAACTGTTTTACTAAGTGCACAAGAACTATCAGGGTCCTGCCAACCCTATTCTTTATCCACTCCAGAAACAAAGAAAAGTCCCAGCATTGTTTCATCCAGGTAAATCCTTTATTAAAGGGACATAATACTCATATGCTAAATCACTCGAAACTGATGCAGTATAACTGTAAAAAGCTGACAGGAAAATATCACCTGAGCATCTCTATGTAAAAAAGGAAGATATTTTACTTCACAATTTCCTCAGCTCAGCAGAGTAAGTGATGTGTTAAAAGTTATACTTCAATTACTGTCCAGCTGCAGGTAAAAAAATAAATAAATAAGAAATGAACAGCAGCCAATTAGCATCAGCAGTGCTGAGGTCATGAACTCTTTTACTGTGATCTCATGAGATTTCACTTAACTCTCATGAGATTTCATAGTAAACTTCATTAAACTGAATAGGGAAATAAGATGAGTGTGCACGTAAGCTCACTCCCTTAGCTGTCCCGGGACAGACATACTGATTTGCTGCTTAGAAGTCCTTTACAATGGGATGTGGCTACTGAGGAATTTTTGGGGTAAAATATCTTTCTTTTTTACATAGAGATGTTCAGGTGATATTTTCTAGTCAGCTCATCACTTTCAAGTGTTTAAACATTTGGGTATCATGGCCCTTTAAGGTGAAAACAAAGACAACAAACAGCTACATTTCGGGCCTGCATAGCTATGTAGGCCCAAAACGTAGCTGTTTGTTGTCTTCCTTTTCATCTTAATAAAGGATTTACCTGGATGAAACAGTGCTGGGACTTTTCTATGTTTCTTGAATATATATATATATATATATCTTTATATATATCTTTATATATATCTTTATATATATATATATATATATATATATATATATATATGTGTGTGTGTGTACATATGTATTTATATGTGTATTTATGTATTTACAGACATATAAACACATAAATACATATGTATACATATTTAGACATAGATATGTGCAGTGGAGCCCATTGCAGTCAAATAGATGAAAACATGTAAAATCATATTTATGCAATATTCATTTTTAATAATGTTTAACTATGTATTTACTGGAAATATTTCACATTCCAATGCTTTTCACATAGGGGAATATGTTCTAAGTATTTATAAATAGATATATATCTGTAAATATCTATTCATATATAGGGGATATATATATATTATCACAAAACCATCATATATACCGTCATGGGAAAAAGAAAGTACACCCTCTTTGAATTCTATGGTTTTACGTATCAAGACATAATAACAATCATCTGGTCCTTAGCAGGTCTTAATTTGAGGTAAATACAATCTCAGATGAACAACAACACAGCATATGACACTGTGTAATGATTTATTTAACAAAAATAAAGCCAAAATGGAGAAGCCATGTGTGAAAAACTAAGAACACCCTTACTAATTCCATAGGAATTAAGAGGCTAAGTAGCAGATAGGTGCTAATAATAAAATTCCCTTGATCAATTAATCATCAGCAAGTGTGACCACTTCCATTAAAGTCATAATTTTAGCAGTTTGTTGGTCTGGAGCATTCAGGTGTGTGTTAACACAATGCCAAGGAGGAAAGACATCAGTAATGATCTTAGAGAAGTAATTGTTGCTGCCCATCAATCTGGGAAGGGTTATAAAGCCATTTCCAAACAATTTAAAGTTCATCATTCTACAGTGAGAAAGATTATTCACAAGTGGAAAACATTCAAGACAGTTGCAAATCTTCCCAGGAGTGGATGTCCCAGTAAATTCACCCCAAGAACAGACCGTTCAATGCTTAGAGAAATTAGACAAAAAAAAAAAAAAGAGTTACATCTCAGACCCTACAGGCCTCAGCATGTTAAATGTTAAAATTTATTACAGTACTATTAGAAAAAGACTAAACAAGTATGGTTTGTATGGAAGGGTTGCAAGGAGAAAGCCTCTTCTCTCTAAAAAGAACATGGCAGCACGGCTTAGGTTTGCAAAGCTGCATATAAACAAACCACAGGACTTCTGGAACAATGTCCTTTGGACAGATGCGACCAAAGTGGAGATGTTTAGCCATAAAGCACAGCGCCACGTTTGGCAAAAACAAAACACAGCAAATCAGCACAAACACCTCATACCAATTGTCAAGCACGGTGTTGGAGGGGTCGGTGATGATTTGTGCTTGTTTTGCAGCCACAGGACCTGGGCACCATGCAGTCATTGAGTCGACCATGAACTCCTCTGTATACCAAAGTATTCTAGAGTCAAATGTGAGGCCATCTGTCAGACAGCTAATCCTTGGCCGAAATTGGGTTATGCAACAGGACAATGATCCCAAGCACACCAGCAAATCTACAACATAATGGCTGAAAAAGAAAAGAATGAAGGTGTTGCAATGGACCAGACAAAGTCCAGACCTCAACCTGATGGAAATGCTGTGGCAGGACCTTAAGAGAGCTGTGCATAAACAAAGGCCTGCAAACCTCAATGAACTGAAGCAACGCTGTAAAGAAGAGTGGGACAAACAATGATGTGAGAGACTGATAAAGTCATACAGAAAACTATTACTTCAAGTTATTGCTGCTAAAGTTGGTCCTACAAGCTATTGAATCATAAGTTGTACTTAGTTTTTCACACATGGCTTCTCCATTTTGGCTTTATTTTTGTTAAATAAATAATGACACAGTGTAATATGTCATGATTTGTTGTTCATTAGGCTTGTGCACGGCGAAAAAATTTGTTTCGGTTCGTGTCGGACCGATTCTGATTTTTTTCGAATTTCATTTTTGGATCAATTCAAATTAGGATACATTTGAATCTATTTGTTTTGGATTCATTCGGATTCTAATAAATTTGGATGTATTCAGATGTATGCGATTCGGATTCGATTCGTAAATTCGGTATGTGTTAGGTGGGATGTGCTGTGTATTAGACTAGTATTATGTACTGTATATTAGGTGCAACCCATCTGATTCAACATAAGTACCAACCTCACAGGTACCAGCTACACAATATGCACAGAGCTAGCAGAGGTATATAACCTAATATACAGTACATGTGTCAGGATGCCAGGAATCAGACTGAGATGAGAAGTACAAAAATAATCACACCTTTATTAATAACAAAAAATAATAAAAAGTCCACAAGTCAAATAACAAGCCATGAGTCAAAACCAGAGCTGGTAGTCAGACGAGCCGAGTGAGGAGCCAAAGCGAGTAGTCAGACGAGCTGGAATCAGGAACAAGGAGAACAGCAGAGTCAGGAACAAGCCAGGGATCAGGAACCAGAAGGGATGTCACACAGCCAGATAATACACAGGAACTGGAACACAGGCACTCACAAATAGGTCTGAGACAACGCAAGGGCAAAGCATACTGAACAGAGGCCCTTTAAATAATAAGTGATGACATCACAATTCTGAGACTGCAACCTGTCTCACACGGATGATGTACAGCAGTCTGACTATAAAAGGGCGTGCAGGAAATTAGCAGCATCACACACTATGCCCCAGAATCTGCAAGAGAGGTGAGTAAAATGGCTGCCAGCAGCCCATGGCAAACAAAGCAGGGAAAAAACCCTGTCAACTTAATACTAGTGTAATACACAGCACATCCCACCTAAGTACCAACCTCACAGGTACCAGCTACATAATGTTCCCTGCACAGAGCTAGCAAAGTGATATAACCTAATATACTGTACAATACTAGTGTAATTGTGATTAGTCCATGGCCATTCGAATGTAACAAATAAATCCCAACTAATTTGGATTTATTCGTTACAAATGCATTAGGATTATTTTAGTTTTGTTGCTAGGGTAATTTGGAAATTCTAATCGATCCGAAGCTCCGAATTTGACAAATTTCTCCGAATTTGAAACAAAACGAAAGTTACATGTCTATCATCTGAGGTTTTATTTACCTAGTTTTAAGAATTCAAAGAGGGTGTACTTTCTTTTTCTCATGAATGAATATAGAAATATGTATTTATGAATAAATAAAACATATTCTGCTATGTGAAGAACATTGGAATGCGAAATATTCATATTTTCATGTCCAGTTAGTGCTTACTTCAAGTGCAGTTAAAGCATCAGCGGGATCGATAAATTGCGCTCCATTTGTAATCTAGCCCAAAATGTTTTATTATGCTTTGTGGAAAAAACTTTGCAGTGCACTTTTTTATTTTACCTGCTTTTTTATTTTTTAAGCCTGAAAATTGAGATTGTTCTACTGCCTCCAGAGTCCAGGCAGACTGGAATTCATTTTGGGGAATTCAAACCCGACTCTCCAATATGCTGCATAGCAATTGCTTGAATGCGCAGAAGCTCATTTATATATATCTGTCCCAAATTAAGCTCAGTAAAGAAGATACATTAAACAGCACTCAAGGTGACTGTTGCTAGTAAAAGAAAGAATCAAAACATGTATGCAGATCATTAGTAATACATTGATTTAAGGGATAGGAAATTAAAATGTTTATTTTGTGATTCAGACAGAGCACACCATTTAAAAAAATATGTTTCCAATTCTATTATAAAACTTGCTTTGTTCCCATGATACCTAGGTAGGCATCTGAAGCACTGCATGGCAGGAAATAGTGCTGCCCTCTAGTGTTCTGGAAATGGATAACATTTTTGCAAAATGGTTGCTATATAGTGCTCCAGAAATGGGCTGGCTACTAAGCGAAGAAAAATTGATAATTGATAATCCTTATAAGACATATGTATAGTCATTGAGTTATTATTATATTAAAGTTAGGATGACACCATAACAAAAGTTATATAGAGGAGGTGGTAATTTTATATATGAATATGTGGTCATAGGAGTGTGAATCTCATCAAATTTTGTGGAGGGAGACTCCCATATTAACGTATTAAATTATGTTTTTAAATGTTGTTAAACTGGAGTGCACCCATTTTTTTCTCATTAGCAAATACATTTTGCCCTATGGCTTTGCTGAAAGTTATTTGCCTTTGAATATCATATACATAATTTAAAATGTCAAAGAGTTGGATATACTGCAGGATATTTTTTCTTTTTTACTTTTTTCAATCTAACATTATCCAAAAGGGTAGTTCAGCTACAAAATGGCAAACAATACTCCTGTAAAAAAGAGATCGTTAACCTGTATTCTTACCCTTTTTTTTAATGATATTTACACATTCTCTTACATGTGTGTTTTTTTACAAAAAAAAAAAACTTTCACAAGAAAAAGACAGACACCCTGCTTAGGATTTATGTGGCCTCATTAGTGCATATGAAAGATAAATAAAATATGAGTTTGTTCCAAATGTTGTAAATACGAATATAAAGTTACATTCATCATGAATAGGAACTAATTTACAAAGTAGTTTGGATTTGAAAGTGTGATTATAACTTTATTTTATTTTAAGGTAGTGGGCTCCATTTGAAGCCCTTACAGTGCAGGCTTGCTCAGTGGTTATTCATTCAGTGTTATTGAAATGCCATGCTATCAAGAGATTGGTTGGTCAAAACAGAGAGCAGCACTGCACAAGAATTTCCTGGCACAATAATAAATTATATTTATGCTAAAGATAATGGGCCACATTTATTATTAGATTGGCAGATGAGTTCCAATCTAGGGTACCTGTCCACCCATCTTCGATGCAATAGGGCAGAGGACATTGTTCGTCTACTGTCCTCTCACCACAAAGATGAGTGGACATGTTCCCTGGCTGGGAACAATGTATGCCTGTCTAATGATAAATGGGGCCCATAATTTTTAGCAGCAATATTAGTATAATAATAATAATAGCATACAATATTATTGCCCCTCCCCTAGACAATCCTGCCATTAGTGACCGGCATTCCATATAAAAAAAAGTTTAGGTACCCTGCACTAAAATGTACCGCTTGCTTGTAGGTTGTGTAACCCAGTGATTCTCAAAATTTGGGATGTCACTTAAAGTGGCAGTAAAGTCAAAATTAAACTTTCAAAATGTTATAGCTTTAAACTTTTAAAGTTTAAAGAATGAGTTAAAAATGCAAAACAAACCCCCCCAAAATATATATTATTCTCCACTGCTTTCCCTAAAAAACATAATTCATGCTTACCTGATAAATTTATTTATTTCATGGTGGTGAGAGTCCACGATCCATTACTTGTGGGAATTGCTCTTCTCTACTACTAGGAGGAGGCAAATATTCTTAAAATCCATAAGCTCTATAAAACCCCTCCACCTCACAGGTACCTCAGTTTAAAGTATAGCCAAGCAAAATGAGGTAGAAAAAGAAAAAAGAGCAAAAAATAAATGGAGCATGGAAAAAAGGTGCATACGAATAAAACCAACACCAAAAAAAACCACAGGGTGGGGTCTCGTGGACTCTCTCACCACCATGAAAGAAATTAATTTATCAGGTAAGAATAAATTATGTATTCCTTTATACAGGTGGTGAGAGTTCACAGTCCACTAATCCTGGGAACTAGTACCCAAGCTGTGGCGTTCACAAGTAATGAGACACAAAGGGTAAGATTTAAAAAACATATTTTTTCACTGAAAAACTAAATCTGCAACCCCACAAGAACCCAAAAATTGCATTTTTTTAATGCACTTACAATTTAATTAACAGGCAAAAATAAATAAAGCTGAGACAACTGCCTAAAGCATTTTCCTACCAAAGGCTGCCTCGGAACAAGCAAAAACATCAAAATGGTAGAATGTATTAAAAGTATAAAAAAAGTAGCTATCTTGCAAATTTGGTCAACTAAAGCCTCATTCTTAAAAGACCAAAAAGTGGCAATTGATATTGTAGAATGAGCAGTAATCTGTTTCGGTGGAGCTGACCTACCTCCAAATAACATAGTAACATAGTAGATGAGGTTGAATAAAGACCGAAGTCCATCGAGTTCAACCTAAACAAATCTAAAATACTTACAAAAAGCTCCATCTTAAATAATCCCACTAAAAGGTGACCCATTTAATACTAGCAATCATATCCATGAATTTTATTTCTAGACAGAAATGTATCCAGACAATTTTTAAATGTATCTAGGGTATTGGCATTCACTACCTCCTTTGGTAATGAGTTCCACAATTTTATTGCTCTTACAGTGAAAAAACGTTTCCGTTGCAGGAGATTAAATCTCCTTTACTCCAACCTTAAATTGTGACCTCTAATCACAAACAAATTTCTTGGAATAAACAGAGCTTCTGCCATATCTGTATATGGGCATTGAATATATTTATATAAAGTCATCATGTCACCTCTCAAGCGCCTTTTTTCTAAAGAAAGAGACCCAGCTTGGCAAGCCTCTCCTCATAGCTTAAATTCTCCATTCCCCTTATTAGCTTTCTCTGAACTTTTACTAGTTCTTCAATATCTTTCTTTGCGATCGGTCCCCAGAACTGCACTCCATACTCATGGTGAAGTATTACCATAGATTTATATAGTGACAGAATTACAGAATTATGCTTTCCTCCCTTGAATCAATGCCTCTTTTAATACATGCTAGTATCTTATTAGCCTTTGTAGCCGCTGCCCCGCATTGTGCACCCATCTTTAGCTTGTTATCTATTACTACTCCCAAATCCCTTTCCTCCTCTGTTTGGCTAAGTCTTGTCCCATTTAAATAATAAGTTGCCTGCTTATTTTTACTTCCAAAATGTAGAACCTTGCATTTTCCCGTATTAAATCTCATTTTCCATTTACCTGCCCATATTTCTAATTTTTGCAGATCCTTTTGTAACGAAAGTTCATCCTGCTCTGACCTAATGACCTTACTTAATTTAGCATCATCTGCAAAACTAGAAATGTCGCTATTTAATCCTTGCTCCAAGTTATTTATAAAAATATTAAAAAGAACAGGGCCCAGTACTGATCCTTGGGGGACTCCACTGATTACCTTTTGTCCAATCTGAGTATGATCCATTCACTACTACTCGTTGCTCCTTGCCTTTTATCCAGTTATTTATCCAAGAGCTAACATTTTCAGCTATTCCCAGTCCCTCAATTTTGTGCATTAATTTCACATGTGGCACTGTATCAAATGCCTTTGCAAAATCTAAGTATATCACATCAACTGATTCCCCTTTATCTATATTTTTACTTACTTCCTCATAGAATCTAATTAGATTATTTTGTCATAAACTATTTCTCATAAAACCATGCTGATTTGAACTCATAATCTTGTTTACACAAATGTGTTCATCAATATATTTCCTTATAATCCCTTCAAATATCTTCCCCACTATTGATGTCAGACTAATTGGTCTATAGCTTCCTGGATCATCCCTGTTTCCCTTTTTGAAGAGTGGCACCACATCATCTTTACGCCAATCCTGGGGTACCATGCCTGAGGATAATGAGTCTTGAAAAATCTCACACATACTTACTAAAAGGTTTAACTTAAAAATATAAAATAATTATATTTCCCCTTGGTTACTCCAAATCCTTGTTAGCCTAACTACCTTGCTTAGCTAACTGCTTACTTAAACAGACAATCTTACTTAACAGATAATCAAGGCAGAACAAAAAAAAGTAAGCCTTATGAATCAAATGTTTTACCCAACAGACACTCATCTACAAGTAAAGTAGGTAGCCAAACCAGTACTGAAATATATCAGCAAAGGTTATAGAATAGGAGTATATTGTAGATCAAAAAACACAATTTATGCTTACCTGATAAATTTATTTCTCTTGTGGTGTATCCAGTCCACGGATCATCCATTACTTGTGGGATATTCTCATTCCCAACAGGAAGTTGCAAGAGGACACCCACAGCAGAGCTGTAATATAGCTCCTCCCCTAACTATCATAGCCAGTCATTCGACCGAAAACAAGCCGAGAAAGGAGGAACCATAGGGTGCAGTGGTTACTGTAGTTTAAATTTAAAAATTACCTGCCTTAAAATGACAGGGCGGGCCGTGGACTGGATACACCACAAGATAAATAAATTTATCAGGTAAGCATAAATTGTGTTTTCTCTTGTAAGGTGTATCCAGTCCACGGATCATCCATTACTTATGGGATACCAATACCAAAGCTAAAGTGCACAGATGAAGGGAGGGACAAGGCAGGAACTTAAATGGAAGGAACCACTCCACAAATATAGCCTCCGAAGAAGCAAAAGTATCAAATTTGTAAAATTTTGAAAAAATATGAAGCGAAGACCAAGTCGTTGCCTTGCAAATCTGATCAAAAGAAGCCTCATTTTTAAAGGCCCAAGTGGAAGCCACAGCTCTAGTGGAATGAGCTGTAATTCTTTCAGGAGGTTGCTGTCCAGCAGTCTCATAGGCTAAGCGGATTAAGCTTCTTAGTCAAAAAGAAAAAGAGGTTGCCGAAGCCTTTTGACCTCTCCTCTATCCAGAGTAGACAACAAACAAAGCAGATGTTTGACGAAGTAAAACTTTAAAGCACGGACCTCATCCAAATTGTGTAACACAAGGATGGAACAACAATCTCTTGATTGATATTCTTGTTAGATACCACCTTAGGTAAGAACCCAGGTTTGGTACGCAGGACTACCTTATCCATATGAAAAATCAGATAAGGAGAATCACATTGTAAGGCAGATAGCTCAGAGACTCTACGAGCCGAGGAAATAGCTACCAAAAAAAGAACTTTCCAAGATAAAAGCTTGATATCTATGGAATGAAGAGGTTCAAACGGAACTCCTTGAAGAACCTTAAGAACCAAGTTTAAGCTCCATGGTGGAGCAACAGGTTTAAACACAGGCTTGATTCTAACTAAAGCCTGACAAAATGCCTGAACGTCTGGAACATCTGCCAGACGCTTAACTAGCTGACAATGCTTTTTCCAAACCTTCTTGGAGAAAAGATAATATCCTAGCAATCCTGACCTTACTCCATGAGTAACCCTTGGATTCACACCAATAAAGATATCTACGCCATACCTTATGGTAAATTTTCCTGGTGACAGGCTTTCGTGCCTGTCTTAAGGTATCAATAACTGACTCGGAGAAGCCACGCTTTGATAAAATCAAGCGTTCAATCTCCAGGCAGTCAGCCTCAGAGAAATTAGATTTGGATGGTTGAAAGGACCCTGAAGTAGAAGGTCCTGTTTCAGAGGCAGAGACCATGGTGGAAAGGATGACATGTCCACTAGATCTGCATACCAGGTCCTGCGTGGCCACGCAGGTGCTATCAGAATCACAGATGCTCTCTCCTGCTTGATCTTGGCAATCAGTCGAGGGAGCAGAGGAAACGGTGGAAACACATAAGCCAGGTTGAAAGACCAGGGCGCTGCTAGAGCATCTATCAGTGTCGCCTTGGGATCCCTGGACCTGGATCCGTAACACGGAAGCTTGGCGTTCTGGTGAGACACCATGAGATCCAGTTCTGGTTTGCCCCAACGATGAATCAGTTGTGCAAATGTCTCCGGAAGGAGTTCCCACTCTCCCGGATGAAAAGTCTGACGACTTAGAAAATCCGCCTCCCAGTGCTCTTCACCTGGGATATGGATAGCTGGCAAGAGTGAATCTCTGCCCAGCAAATTATTTTTGAAACTTCTAACATCTCTAGGGAACTTCTCGTTCCCTCTTGATGGTTGATGTAAGCTACAGTCGTGATGTTGTCCGACTGAAATCTGATGTACCTCAGAGTTACTAACTGAGGCCAAGCCTGAAGAGCCTTGAATATCGCTCTTAGTTCCAGAATATTTAATGGAAGGAGAGACTCCTCCTGAGTCCACGATCCCTGAGCCTTCAGGGAGTTCCAGACTGCACCCCAACCTAGAAGGCTGGCATCTGTCGTAACAATTGTCCAATCTGGCCTGCGAAAGGTCATACCTTTGAACAGATGGACCCGAGATAGCCACCAGAGAAGAGAATCCCTGGTCTCTTGGTCCAGATTCAGTTGAGGGGACAAATCTGTGTAATCCCCGCTCCACTGACTGAGCATGCAGCAGTCTGAGATGTAAGCGTGCAAACGGCACTATGTCCATTGCCGCTACCATTAAGCCGATTACTTCCATACACTGAACCACCGAAGGGCGCGGAATGGAATGAAGAACCCGGCAGGAATTTAGAAGCTTTGATAACCTGGACTCCGTCAGGTGAATTTTCATTTCTACAGAATCTATCAGAGTCCCTAGAAAGGAAACTCTTGTGAGTGGGGATAGAGAACTCTTTTCCTCGTTCACTTTCCACCCATGCGAACACAGAAATGCCAGTACTACGTCCGTATGAGACTTGGCAATTTGGAAGTTTGACGCCTGTATCAGGATGTCGTCTAAATAAGGGGCTACTGCTATGCCCCACGGCCTTAGGACCGCCATAAGTGACCCTAGAATCTTTGTAAAGATTCTTGGGGCTGTAGCTAATCCCAAAGGAACCGATGATGATCTTTGTGTATCGGAATGTGAAGATAAGCATCCTTTAGATCCACTGTAGTCATATATTGACCCTCCTGGATCAGTGGTAGGATGGTACGAATAGTTTCCATCTTGAACGACGGAACTTTGAGGAATTTGTTTAAGATCTTTAGATCCAAAATTTGTCTGAAGGTTCCCTCTTTTTTGGGAACCACAAACAGATTTGAATAAAAACCCTGTCCCTGTTCCTCCTTTGGAACTGGATGGATCACTCCCATAACTAGGAGGACTCGTACACAGTGTAAGAATGCCTCTCTCTTTATCTGGTGTGCAGATAATTGTGAAAGGTGAAATCTCCCTTTTGGGGGGGAAGCTTTGAAGTCCAGAAGATATCCCTGGGATATAATTTCCAATGCCCAAGGATCCTTCCATACACTGAACCACCGAAGGGCGCCCAAGGATCCTTCCATACACTGAACCACCGAAGGGCGCAGAATGCCCACGCCTGGGCAAGGAGTGAAAGTCTGCCCCCTACTAGATCCGTTCCCGGATAGGGGGCCGTTCCTTCATGCTGTCTTAGAGGCAGCAGCAGGATTTTTTACCTGCTTACCTTTTTTCCATGTCAGGTTTGGTCTCCAGACAGTCTTGGATTGAGCAAAAGTTCCCTCTTGTTTATTATTAGAGGAAGTTGATGCCGCACCTGCCTTGAAGTTTTGAAAGGCACGAAAATTAGACTGTTTGGCCCTAGATTTGAACCTGTCCTGAGGAAGGGCATGACCTTTTCCTCCAGTGATATCAGCAATAATCTCCTTCAACCAGGCTCGAATAGGGTCTGCCCCTTGAAGGGAATGTTAAGTAGCTTAGATTTTGAAGTCATGTCAGCTGACCATGATCTAAGCCATAGCGCTCTGCGCGTCTGTATAGCAAAACCAGAATTCTTAGCCGTTAGTTTAGTCAAATGAACAATGGCATCAGAATAAAAGAATTGGCTAGCTTAAGTGCTCTAAGTTTGCCAAGTATGTCATCCAATGGAGTCGCTACCTGTAAAGCCTCTTCCAGAGACTCAAACCAGTACGCCGCAGCAGCAGTGACAGGGGCAATGCATGCAAGGGGCTGTAGGATAAAACCTTGTTGAATAAATATTTTCTTAAGGTAACCTCTAATTTTTTATCCATTGGATCTAAAAAAAAAAGCACAACTGCCCTCGACAGGGATAGTAGTACGCTTTACTAGAGTAGATACTGCTCCCTCCACCTTAGGGACTGTCTGCCATAAGTCCCATGTGGTGGCGTCTATTGGAAACATTTTTCTAAAAATAGGAGGGGAAGAGAACGGCACACCTGGTCTATCCCATTCTTTATTAATAATTTCTGTAAACCTTTTAGGTATTTGGAAAAACATCAGTACACACCGGCACTGCAAAGTATTTATCCAGTCTACACAATTTCTCTGGCACTGCAATGGTATCACAGTCATTCAGAGCAGCTAAAACCTCCCTAAGCAACACGCGGAGGTGTTCAAGCTTAAATTTAAATGTAGAAATATTAGAATCAGGTATCTTTCCTGAGTCATTAACATCACCCACTGACTGAAGCTCTTTTTCCTCAGCTTCTGCATATTGTGAGGCAGTATCAGACATGGTTCTTAAAGCGTCAGTATGCTCTGCATTTTGTCTCACCCCAGAGCTATCTCGCTTACCTCTAAGTTCAGGTAGTCTGGCTAATACCGCTGACAGTGTATTATCCATGACTGCCGCCATGTCTTGTAAAGTAAACGCTATGGGCGCCCTAGATGTACTTGGCGCCATTTGAGCGTGAGTCCCTTAAGCGGGAGTCAAAGGGTCTGACACGTGGGGAAAGTTAATGTGGAAAAAACTAGGCCCCAATAAAGTTTTATCAACAAAGCATATATAAAAACGATTAAACATGCCAGCAAACGTTTTATAGTGTAAATATCATAAGGGTATTACCCCTGGGAGTAAGCATGATACCAGTCGTTATTAAATCACTGTATTCTGGCTTAACTTACATTAATCCGGTATCAGCAGCATTTTCTAGTGTTTTCCATCTCTAGAAAAAATTATAACTGCACATACCTGATAGCAGAATAAACTGCACGCCATTCTCTCGCTGAAGTTACCTCATCTGTGTAATCCCCTCAGACATATGTGAGAATAGCAATGGATCTTAGTTACAACCTGCTAAGATCATAGAAACCTCAGGCAGATTCTTTGATTGAAGAAAATAAACTAGCTATATTTAACCACTCTCTCCTACAACGTCCTTGCTTGTTGAGAGTTGCAAGAGAATGACTGGCTATGACAGTTAGGGGAGGAGCTATATTACAGCTCTGCTGTGGGTGTCCTCTTGCAACTTCCTGTTGGGAATGAGAATATCCCACAAGTAATGGATGATCCGTGGACTGGATACACCTTACAAGAGAAAGGGGAGGCAAAAGACAAGTCCCTGCGACCACTATGGAAGGTTTGTGAAAAAAATTCCCATGAGGTGAAAAAGAGAGTCACAAATTATACCCCACATACATCCCTCTGACAAACACTTTATTCTGAGCGGAAAAAGGACCTCAACATAGACTGAAAACCCCTCTTTCTGAAGAATCAGATGCACACCTTCAGTCTTTGACCACTTCCATCGGAGGCAAAGACAAGACTGAGGTACCTGTGAGGTGGGAGGGGCTTTATAGAGCTCTTGGCATTTGGTAATCTTTGCCTCCTCCCAGTGGTAAGGAAGAGTAATTCCCAGGAGTAATAGATTGTGGACTCTCACCACCTTTATGAAAGAAATACAAGTTTTCTTCCTTCTATTGCCTTACTAAATATACTAATAAAATATTTTCCATTCAATTCTTCATTCCACATATCAAATTGCCTAAGGATGTTGGCTTCCCCTACTTACTCTTCACAGATCTTAAAACATGTGTATATACAATTTACAGCTCGGTTCATACACTCTTTAAATAAAATCTCATTTTCTTAAATAATATATTTCTTGATTTCCATAACACTTGCTTTTCATAAGAAAAAACAGTTGATAGATAGCCATAGGCATAAACACTTTGCTTCATTTATGCATACAAGTTTCTCATATAAAACTAATTTATGATTAAAATTTCCCAACCCTCAAGCCATTTAAAAAGCCTACATGCATAAGTACACATATTCAATAAATAAACTGACCCACAACATAAAGTGACAAAACCAGTATCTTCAGAAATATTAATATTTTATTATACTATATAGTAGTAAAGTTTGTTTGAAGTGCATGAATAAAAAGTTAGTGAAATTACAGGAGAAACGATCTATATAGTAATGATAGGTGCATTCACTGTGCATCTGAAAGAAAATAAGAGAGTTCTCACTCTATTTGGCCTAAAACTTTGTGTTCAGGTTTCCAAGATTCTGATATCAGAACCCAGATAACACTGATTAGAACCATAGGGCTTTACAATAAAAGCTAAAATATTGACCATATGATGGCAAAAAAAGTTTGTTTTTTTGGTTAACATGTTCCTTCTAGCTACTTTCTGATGAAGTTGGAGGTGCCGTTGAAGAGGATCTTCTCCTTCGTGACACAGACCTCGATCGCTCAGCACTGTACGCAACATGCTTGTCATAATTTTGCAGCTGAGCTTCAACTAAGTCTCTTTGTTGTTGGCTGATTGTTTGACTAATCAGTCCAGGGAGAGCCTGAATGCTACCAATTAATGTCTCTAGCTTTGTTTCTAAGACGACAATCCTCTTCTCAAAGTCTTCACTCCTTTCATTTAAATCAGAGATCATGTCATACATGATATTTTGTGTCTACAAGGAAAAGGAAGACAGATTAATATATGGAAAATTATGTTATTCTAAGCACCTGTTTTCTTTCTTTAAAATATTATCTTCAACTGCTGTCTAATTAACCTATAAATGAATGGATAATAATAAAAAAAAAAGATGTATTGGTTAGTATTTTGATTGCCATATTACAGTGCTGCTAAAAATGCTTTACATTTACTATACTAGAAAATAATAATCCTATTAACTAGAGATTATCCTGGTATCTAGGACATGCTGCCTGGCTAGAAGACAATGTAAAAATGACACAGAAAGCGAACATTTTCTAAGATTCATATATAAAGTTCAGCAATTAATTATGATTAATTCTGTTTAGGATTTTTTTAGACTTAGGTTTTTTTATTTTGGGGGGTTGGTTGGGTGGTGAGTTTTACTGTTGGGGGGACTTTATATTTTTTTTCTTGGTAAAAGAGCTGTTTAACTTAGGGCAATGCCCTACAAAAGGCCCTTTTAAGGGCTATTGGTAGTTTATTGTAGGTTAGGCGGTGTTTTTATTTTGGGGGGCTTTTTAATTTTTATAGGGCTATTAGATTAGGTGTAATTGTTGTTATTTTTGATAATTTTGTTTATTACTTTTTGTAATCTTATATTTTTAAAAAATTTCGTAGTAGTTTTTTTTTAAATTTGTAATTTAGATTTTTTAATTGGTATTTTTTATATTTTATTAGAATAGTTATGTTAGGGGTTAAACACTTTATTTTGTGTCTGCGATGTCAGAGAGCAGCGGATTAGGGGTTAATCACTTTATTTAGTGTCAGCGATGTTAGGGAGAAGTGGATTAGGGGTTAATCACTTTATTAAAGTGTTGTGGCGGCGGATTAGGGGTTAATAATTATAATTAGTGTTGACGATGTTGGGGAGCGGTGGTTTAGGGGTTAATAACTTTTATTAGTGTCGGTGATGTCGGGAGGCAGCGGACTAGTGGTGTTTAGACTAGGGGTTTATGTTAGGGTGTTAGGTTTAAACTTAACTTTCTTTCCCCCATAGACATCAATGGGGTTGCATTATAGCGATCTCTATTCCGCGATCGTTAGATTTTTGACGTTAGATTTTTTCTTACACTTTCTCCCCATTGATGTCTATGGAGGAAAGCGTGCACGACCACGTAAACTCAACCCTTGGCTTTTGTGCGGTATGGAGCTTAACGCAACATAATGCACAGCACAAGGAGGCTTTTCAGTAACTCGTAATTGCAGCGCTATGGAAAGTGCAATAATGCAAATTTTTTGGCGTTATTTTCGCACCCTGTTCAGCGTTAAACTAGTAATCTGGGTGATATACATTAAAAGTTCAACTTTTTAGCTCTAAATCAATAGAAATATGTATGCTTCATCTATGACTTTAGGTATTTCGTTCTAAAAAATGTTTTATAATAGCTGGTTAGTTCTTAAGTGAAGTAACTAAAATGTCAGGTTTACATATCATGTTTTTTTTAATTAAATCTATAACAAACTGAAAATAATCTATTCTGCATTTAAATGAGCATAAAAATAATGTTTGGTATAATAATGTTGGTGCACAACTTCTACTTGAATATGAGTTGCTCATTGGTTTATAAAGACAACTCCCACAGTTTAAGGGGTATAAAAATCTAAATCTTTTTCCCATTAAAGTTTTATGTATGCAGAGTAAAAAAACACACTATATAATGAACTTTCATTCATATAATTAAAAAATAAAGGGCTATATTAGAAGTGAGGCCCAAAAAGTTTTTGCGCAAGCTATACTGTATCATGCTCCCGCGAGCATTTTTAATTGCGCTGATATTACAAGTTGAGTGATATTGAGGTGTTTTTATCCATCTTTTTCTTCTCATTGACTTTTATGGGAAATGCAAATTTGCTATGTTGTTTTTGCGATATTGAGGTGTTGATTTTAAACATTTTTTTTTTCTCCATTGACTTCTATGGGGAATGCAAATATGCGATAGTGACTGATCGTATGGTGTTAAGTTATGGGTGAATGCATAAACGCAATCGAGATTTTTGGATTTTGACTTTATTCGTGATTTTGGTTACCGCTAGAAAAACGCAAAATTCCACTCCACTTGTAATCCCTAACGGCTAGATTACAAGTTTTGTCGGTAAAAACTTGCGGAGCTAACACTCCTTTTTTTCCAGTGCTCGCTTTAAACAATGCTTGTATTACAAGTTTTCTGAATGGCTACGTTAGCCTCAGAAAAGTGAGCATTGAGCAAAATTTAGCTCCACTTCTACCTGTAATACCAGCATTTCTTACGGTAGCGGTAAGCTGGAAAAACATGCTCGTGCACGATTTCCCCTTAGGATACAATGGGGCTGAGACCGCTGAAAAAAAACCTAATACCTACAAAAAAGCAGCGTTCAGTTCCTAACGCAGCCCCATTTTTTCCTATGGGGAAACACTTTCTAAGTCTACACCTAACACCCTAACATGAACCCTGAGTCTAAACACCCCTATCCTTACACTTATTAACCCCTAATCTTCCACCCCAGACATCCTCGCCACCTGCATTATATTATTAACCCCTAATCTGCCGCTCCGGACATCGCCGCCACCTACATTATAGCTATGAACCCCTAATCTGCTGCCCATAACATCGCCGACACCTACATTATATTTATTAACCCCTAATATGCCCCCCCAACGTCGCTGCCACCTACCTACACTTATTAACCCCTAATCTGCTGACCGGACATCACCACCACTATAATAAATGTATTAACCCCGAAACCGCCACACTCCCGCCTCGCAAACACAATAATAAATTGTATTAACCCCTAATCTGCCGTCCTTAACATCGCCGCCACCTATCTACAATTATTAACCCCTAATCTGCCACCCCCAACGTCGCCGCTACTATAATAAAGTTAGCCCCTAAACCTAAGTCTAACCCTAAAACCCCCCTAACAAATATAATTTAAATAACTCTAATTAAAATTACTATAATTAAATAAATTAATCCTATTTAAAACTAAATACTTACCTATAAAATAAACCCTAATATAGCTACAATATAACTAATAGTTACATGTAGCTATTTTAGGATTTATATTTATTTTACAGGCAACTTTGTATTTATTTTAACTAGGTAGAATAGTTATTAAATATTTATTAACTATTTAATAGCTACCTAGTTAAAATAATTACAAAATTACCTGTAAAATAAATCCTAACCTAAGTTACAAATACACCTAATACTACACTATCAATAAATTAATTAAATAAATTAACTACAATTATCTAACATAAAATACAATTAATTAAACTAAACTATATTACAAAAACAAACAAACACTAAATTACAAAAAAATAAAAAAATATTACAAGAATTTTAATCTAATTACACCTAATCTAATCCCCCTAATAAAATAAAAAAGCCCCCCAAAATAATAAAATTCCCTATCCTAAAATAAATTTCAAAGTAATCAGCTCTTTTACCAGCCCTTAAAAGGGCTTTTTGCGGGGCATTGCCCCAAAGTAATCAACTCTTTTACCTGTAAAAAAAACAAATACAATACCCCCCCAACATTACAACCCACACACCCTAATCTAAAACCCACCCGATACCCCCTTAAAAAAACCTAACACTACCCCATTGAAGATCACCCTACTTTGAGCTGTCTTCAGCCAGCCGGGCACCGATGGGGCAGAAGAGGACATCCAGACCGGCACAAGTCTTCATCCGATCAGGGCAGAAGAGGTCCTCCATCCAGCAGAAGTCTTCATCCAAGCGGCATCTTCTATCTTCAATCAATCGTAGCGGAGCGGGTCCATTTTCTATCCAGCCGAGGCGGAGCCATCCTCTTCTTCCTCTTCTTAAATAATTACTTATATTGTAGCTATATTAGGGTTTATTTTATAGGTATTTAGTGTTAGGGTTAGACTTAGGTTTATGGGTTAATAACTTTAGTATAGTAGCGGCGACGTTGGGGGCGGCAGATTAGGGGTTAATAATTGTAGGTAGGTGGCGGCGATGTTAGGGACGGCAGATTAGGGGTTAATACAATTTATTATAGTGTTTGCGAGGCGTGAGTTCGGCGGTTTAGGGGTTAATACATTTATTATAGTGGTGGCGATGTCCGGTCGGCAGATTAGGGGTTAATAAGTGTAGGTAGGTGGCGGCAACGTTTAGGGGGCAGATTAGGGGTTAATAAATATAATGTAGGTGTCAGTGATGTTAGGGGCAGCAGATTAGGGGTTCATAGGTATAATGTAGGTGGCAGCGATGTCCGGAGCAGCAGATTAGGGGTTAATAATATAATGCAGGTGGCGAGGATGTCGGTGGTGGCAGATTAGGGGTTAAATAATTTTATTATAGTGTTTGCGATGTGGGGGGCCTCGGTTTAGGGGTTCATAGGTAGTTTATGGGTGTTAGTGTACACTGTAGCACTTTAGTTAAGAGCTTTATGTTCCGGCATTAGCCCATAAAACTCTTAACTACTGACTTTTATATGCGGTAGGACTCTTCGAGGTAGAGGCTGTACCGCTCACTTTTTCCAAGACTTGTAATACCAGCGTTAGCCAAATCCCATTAAAAAGATAGGATACGCAATTGACTTAAAGGGGAATTTGCGGTATGGAAAAGTCGCGGAAAAAAAGTGAGCGGTACACCTGTACCTGCAATACTCGTAATACCAGCGGGCGTTAAAAAGCAGCGTTAGGACCCCTTAACGCTGCTTTTTAAAGCTAACGCAGAACTCGTATGCTGGAGAGCATTCAGTGGAATCCAGAAACCTGACCTCTGTTTTAGTTGGCCACAGCAAAGCAGATAAACTGAACAACACCAAAGGACTATTTAAGGATTGTATCACTGGACTCCAAACAATGAAAATGTTGCAATCAAATTGACAGATTTAATTATTTTTTTTAAACAAGTATTTTGCATGCAGATCTTTTGCAATGCTGTGATTAATTTTAGATATACATAGTAAAAAAAATTTTTTTAAAGGGATATGAAACCTAAAAACTTTATTTCATGATGCAAATAGCACATTCAATTTTAAACAAGTTTCCATATTACTTTATTTAGCAAATTTGCTTCATTCCTTTGGAATTCGTTTTTGACTGAGCAGCAATGCACTACTGGAAGCAAGCTAAGGGTATTGTATAAACCAATGACAAGAGGCATATATGTGCAACAACCAATCAACAGCTAGCTCCCAGTAGTGTATTGCTGCTCCTGAGCCTACGTAGCTATTCTTTTTAACAAAGGATACGAAGAGAAAAAAGGAAATTAGATCACAGAAGTAAATTGGAAACGTATTTAAAATTTAATTTTCTATCTGACTCATGAAATAAAATATTGGGATTTCATTTCATGTCCATTTAAAATACATTTGTATACCACAAAAAAATGTATTCAGAAGATATAAACATCTTTTGTAATTATTCTTATTTTGTTGTAGTGGATTTTTTAAACCCTGCTATAAATGTTAAATCCCTATGTTTTAATATCAACAAAGAAAATGTAACTGAAATAACCCTCTCTGCTTCAGTTCCGACTGAAGCGGAAGTTAAGAAGCAGCGGTCCTAAGACCTCTGAGGTGGCGGACAGCAATCAGCCTGATCAAATACGATCGGGTTGATTGACACCCACTGCTAGCAGCCGATTGGCCGCGAATTTGCATGGGGTGATATTGCAATGATAAATGCCGACAGCGTATGCTGTCAGCATTTATCGATGTGCGTCGGACATGATTCGCTATAGCGGATCATGTCTGTCCGCACCTACATAAATAGACCACATTACCTCATTTAAATACTATCAAATTACATTTAAAATTACATAAATGAATAACGGACCTCTCTTTAATCCATTTTTCTACCTTTTTTTATTTTATTTATTTATTTAATTTATATATTAGCTTCCTTGCTTTCAAATGCCAAGTCCAGTAAATTATCATTTTTAACTTAATAATAGAGGCATCTACATTCCATAGGATCCAGTGCACATTATCACAGTCAGAAGAAAATACTGAATTGTGTATACATGTAAATGTAGTTTCAGTGAAGCTTACCAAAATACATTGATTCATTTTATAACTTAATTTTATATTATTATGTGTCATAGTAATACATAAAGTCTGACAAACTGGACATTATGGGGCATTATGGAGCTTGAGGCCCCTTGTGTCTGGCGAGCCTTCAAGCTCGCCGGGAACAGAAGGTATGAACAGCGGTCTAAAGACCACTGCTCCATATTTTGTCCGCCTGCTCTGAGGCGGTAGACAGAAATTAACCCAACGGAATACGATCAGGTTGATTGATACCCCCTGCTAGTGGTGGATTTGCTGTGCATCTGCAGGGGGCGGCATTGCCCCAGCAGTTTACAAGAACTGCTGGTGCAATGATAAATGCTGACAGCGTATGTATGTGCAGAGATGAGCAGGGGACATGATACGCTACTTCGTATCGTGTCCGCTCGCACATTGATAAATATACCCCTAAGATTGCTGTGAAATAACTATTGTTAGAAAGGAGACTGTGGTAAACTCATAACTAGAATAATATTTGTAGACATGATATTGATTCCCGCTATATCTTAAAGGAACATAAAAGTGTTAGGGCATTTTATTTTTGTCGTATTAGTGGCATATAGCTATGTGTTTAAACCATGCAAATGGGATTAAACTCATAGTTTAAGTAAGATCCAGAGCAGCTCACCTCTGAGCTAGCTGAACACATCTGGTGAGCCAATGACATGAGATATGTGTAGACGCCAATCAACAGCAAACTCCCAGTAGTGTATTGCTTCTACTGAGGATATGTACAAATGGGTTGCAACAAAGATACAAATAGAACAAAGAACATTTGATAATGGAAAATAATGTAAATGTGTCTTAAAATTGCATACTCTATCTGAATAATGAAAGTTTAATTTTGACTTTCATGTCCCTTTAAATGAATATAAAATTAAATAAATAAAAAAATTATCGATCAGCATTGCCCAATTTAAAGGCCCATGGACCACAAATGAGTATTTCAGAGCTTATACAAGAATCTTACTTCTCTATTCTGCACTATAATATTTATCCAATTACTGTACATCAGTCAGTGTGTTCCTTTTACCAGCATCTCATTCTTCTATATTGCATTCCTTCCGACATTTGGGAGTAGGTATAAGGGACTCAGGAGGGTGAGGAGGGCTATCACCATTTTGTGGGTGGGGCCATGTCTGAAAAGGGCAGGGTCACAGGTGGCTAGGGGGCAGGGTTATGGGAACGTATGAACAGTTTGTGGGAATATCTAGGCGGTCTATGGGCGGGTCTAAGGGAAATTCTGCAAATAGGTACATATGGCTGTCTCAAAGGGACAGCAGGACATAGCTCAGAATTAGGTATTGTTGGCAGGTCTGATACGGATACAATGTATATACCTCTGTATTGGTGTGTTTAGGCATTTAACATCATCATTTGATGTTTGTTTATATATATTTTGTCCGCACAAAATAGTAGATATGTTCCAACAGCTACTGTCAGCCACAAACCCACACCTTATTGGTTACAGTCAGCTATCAGTTATATGTCAACATTAAATCTCATATGAGGCCCAATGAATTAAGTATCTAGGTTATTTTACATATATTTTAGTGGAGAGCCAGAGGAAATACTAGACTGTCCAATAAAATGCTGGATGCTGGAATAACCCTAGAATGTCTGGCTATTTATTTCACATATCGTTGTAGTTATTTAATGTTATGCTTACTGGGATATGTAAGTTAATTTCAGTATTTAACAGAAGCTTTTCATCTTTAAGCCTCTTGCACCCTAACTCATACCTGCTCATGTTGTCATATGTGGCATGAATCACATCAGTGATGATTTAATCTGCAGTATCACTGCAGCAATACAAGCCAACAGCAGATCTGTGTAGGTGTTGGATTTCAATGCATGTGCAAAGAGCATTTGTACCCTACTGCAATTGAAAGAATATGAGACCGTTTTATCTAGAACATTTTTGTTAATACAATTATATTACAAAGATGATTCTCTTTAAAACTGAAATACACTCATAACCATTTAAATTTTAATTACTGTGATCCTTTACATATAAATTATGGAGGTCAATATATTTTTATATTTTCATATTTTCACATTGAATCTAAATATCTTCATTTACCATAACGTCTAAGAGAGTTTACATTTATAAAGGGACATGTAAACAAATTTACAACACAATGGGAATTTAATTATATTCCTTAAAAACAAGATAGGGTGAATGGGGTCTGGAAATCAGTGTTAATTTATGCAAACAATATAATATTTGACAGTTTTTAATATTACTCACACTAACCTTGGCCAGATCCACCAATGTGTTCGCTTGATCATTTAGTTTCCGCTGTTCCATTTTAACACTTCGCAGCCTAAAAACAATAATGGTAAAGTTAAAAAAACATACAATGCCATTATCAAATTCAGAATGTGCATGCTGACAACTTGCAAGAGCAAAAATCGTATGAGTGATGTCTTGGATAGTTTGAAAAATCAGTCTTGTTATGTATCTGTAGAATGAGATGCATGCTTCTTCAACATCAACACGGCAAAAAGAAAGCAGACAGGAAGGAAATGTAATGTCTTCAGAGGGTATATCGCCATGGCTCTAGTTGATTATAGAAAAACAGAATAAACAAGTTTATTCATATGGGCGGCAAAGCCAGAACATTCATTTAAGATGTATATCATGACTGACAGACATAAGAAAAACGACTTAAAAAGATATGCTTTTCTTTTTACAACTTAAGAGTCTTAACTTCCCATGTGTGCAAGTCATGATACTGAGTAGCCCTGTTTAGTCTGTGATGAATTGGTTAGAAGATGTGAATACCTGATGAAAAACAGTGATAAGTGAGAGTCTTAAATCCATAACTGAATATTTTACTTGACCAGCAGCTAAAACTGTTTATTTCTTTCCATGATTGATTTATATTTAGCATTTAACTTCTGTCTTCATCTTATAACACAGCTTGTCCATTTTTAAGAGTATTTATTGTATTTAAAGGAATTTATCTATCTGACGAGGGTACATTACTTAAGAGCGTGCGGGTTTGGCTCATCGTATCTTGTACCACGTTTAATTTATGGACATTCTGTGGCCAGAGATAGCACTGCAGACTTGGAGCCCATATGTTTATATAGGAGGTGATGCTTTAAGACATTGTTTCTCAACTGCGGTCCTCAAGTACCCCCAACAGGCCAGGTTTTTATTATAGCTGAACCAGTGCACAGGGGAAATAATCAGCTGAGAGCAGGTTAATGACCATGGTGGTACTGATCAGCTGATTACTTCTACTGTGCACTAGTTCAGCTATAATGAAAACCTGGCCTGTTGGGGGTACTTAAGGACCACGGTTGAGAAACAGTGCTTTAAGGCAGCAAAGGAAGAAGAGTCAAATTCAAGGAAATTATGTTTATGGCAGGCAGAGAAGTACATCCAACTTTAAGCTCATTCTAATATCAATGTCATAGACAGTGCGATTGTAAATACAAATTAGCTGCAATGGTCAAAGTAAAAGTGAATAAATAATACAACTAAATGTATCTTTGAATGCTGAATTTCACTTATCACTGGTTACAATGACAGTTGGTTAAATTCCCATATCAGAAATAATATCAATAACTCTTTATGTTGTTGAGGGGGCAACAACGCAAAACTATTGTGTTGTGGTCCCCTCCAGCATTGAAGAGGTTAATGATTTAAACAGAAATAAAAAAAACTCTTTACTTTCGCATGCAATTAAAAAAAAAGAAGAAAAATCTTCAAAGGCTTTTAACGGCAGCTCATACTGAATAACTTACTTCCGAGCTCTATTTTCATTTTGTTGAAACAAAAAAAAGACAAAACAAAGGAAAAAACTGTTTATAAAGTCCTGTAAAGCGTATACAAGTTAGAGGAAAAATCATTCATTTCTTTCAAATGGACTTTGAAGGGGTGGAAACACGCAGTTTTGTTTTCAGAATATAATTTGTAAGTTTTGTTTTGTATTTTCAATTACTAACCAGCAATAAATCACATTCATGTATAAAATGTGTTATTAAAGTTATGATTTTTTTTAAAGTACATCTAGACAAAAAGTACATAGTTTTACATATAGTTAATATAAATTGTCCTTTCAAAGGCTGATATAGACACATGAGCCAAGAACACCTCTAGCAGTGAAAAATAAAACTCATGAATTTCTTTTTTATTCTATATTTATATTTACAAAGATCGAGGGACCTCGATCCACATTCTAATTTTTAGCACCTGTAAAAGAACACATTCATTGCATCATTTATTTAGATGAAGATGTTAGTGGCTGTATCTACTTCAGATCTTTGCTACAGTGGCAGATAATGACACAGAATTATTAAAGAAAACACAAAAGTCAAAATTAAACTCCCATGAATCAAATAGAGCATGCCATTTTAAAAATAACTTTCTAATTAACTTCTATTATCAAAATGTGCACTGTCTTTTTATAAGCACACTTTTTGAGGCACCAGCTCATAGTGAGCACGAGCATTTTGTAATTGGCTAATGGCTGTCATGTGGTACAGGGGGAAGGAAAATTGAACTAACTTTGAAATTTTTCAGGAAAACAATTCTACTGCTCATTTGAAATTCAGAATAAGTGCTATTGCATTGTCTTTGCATGATTATTTGTTGATTATGCAATGCTACAATGTTTGATGGTCTTTAACTGTGTAGTTAATTTCCAAAATTTGTAATCCAAAAACCAAATGCTCAGGATTAAAGACAAAAAAAAATAGTGATTTTGTGGTTTAGCAATTACATCACAGAATTGTGTAACATTAACCTTGCAGCACCTGTAAGAAACATAGAGCATGTTAAGGATTCAACCCCCACTTTAAGCTCCTTGTCGCTCTCTTCTGGGGCGCGATCCGATATCGATCGCAGTTTGCGGCGCAAGCGAGGGAACCGGCGTCGCCCGCAGTTTCAGCTCGCAACTCGAGCCATCCCATATAGGTCGCCGTCAGATGCTAACGTGCCGTAAGTCTGACAAACCAGCGATGTCCAGAAATCTGCGTAAGTACAAATTTCTGGCGTCGCCAGTGACTTGCGCCACGTTAGAATCTGCCGGCGCCTATAAAACCTGACTAAAGTCTAAAACACCCGCACTGTCTAACACACCTCCCTAACATAGCCCGCACTGTCTAACACGCCTCCCTAACATAGCCCGCACTGTCTAACCCTCTATCCGCTATCCCCCCTCACTAGCCTAACAATAAAAATGCTATTAACCCCTAAACCGCCGCTCCCGTACCCCGCCGCAACCTAATAAAGTTATTAACCCCTAAACCGCCGCTCCCGTACCCCGCCGCCAGCTATATTATATCTATAACCCCCTAAAGTGAGCCCCTAACACCGCCGCCATCTATATTAAAATTATTAACCCCTAATGTAAGCCCCTTACACCGCCGCCATCTCTATTAAAATGATTAACCCCTAATTTAATCTACCTACCCCGCCGCCAGCTATATTATCTATATTAACCCTAAGTATATTATAGTTAATATAGTTATTACATTATATATATTAACTATATTAACCCTAATTATATTAGGGTTAATATAGTTAATATAGTTACTATAGTATTTATATTAACTATATTAACTCTATCTAACCCTAACTAAATTTATATTAAATTAATCTAATTCATTTATAAACTAAAATGTTCCTATTTAAATCTAAATACTTACCTATAAAATAAACCCTAAGATAGCTACAATATAATTAATAATTACATTGTAGCTATGTTAGGGTTAATATTTATTTTACAGGTAAATTGTTAATTATTTTAACTAGGTATAATAGATATTAAATAGTTATTAACTATTTAATATCTACCTAGTTAAAATAATTACCCAATTACCTGTAAAATAAATCCTAACCTAAGTTACAAATACACCTACACTATCAATAAATTTAATAAACTACTAACATCTATCTAAAAATACAATTAAATTAACTAAACTAAATTACAAAAAAAAACAAACACTAAATTACAAAAAATAAAAAAAAGATTACAAGATATTTAAGCTAATTACACCTATTCTAAGCCCCCTAATAAAATAATAAACCCCCAAAATAAAAAAAATTCCCTGCCCTATTCTAAATTCAACAAATTTCAAAGCTCTTTACCTTACCAGCCCTTAAAAGGGCCTTTTGTGGGGCATGCCCCAAAGAATTCAGCTCTTTTGCATACAAGAAATACAATACCCCCCCCCCCCCATTACAACCCACCACCCACATACCCCTATTCTAAACCCACCCAAACCCCCCTTAAAAAAGCCTAACACTACCCCCCTGAAGATCTCCCTACCGTGTCTTCACCACACCGGGCCGAACTCCTGATCCGATCCGGGCGATGTCTTCCTCCAAGCGGCAAAGAAGAATTCTTCCTCCGGCGATGTCTTCCTCCAAGCGGCAAAGAAGAATTCTTCCTCCGGCGACGTCTTCCTCCAAGCGGCAGCAAAGTCTTCATTCTTCCGGCGGCATCTTCAATCTTCTTTCTTCGCTCCGCCGCCGCGGAGCATCCATCCCGGCCGACTGCTGAACTTGGAATGATGTACCTTTAAATGACGTCATCCAAGATGGCGTCCGCCGAATTCCGATTGGCTGATAGGATTCTATCAGCCAATCGGAATTAAGTTAAAAAATTCTGATTGGCTGATTGAATCAGCCAATCAGATTCAAGTTCAATCCGATTGGCTGATCCAATCAGCCAATCAGATTGAGCTCGCATTCTATTGGCTGATCGGAACAGCCAATAGAATGCGAGCTCAATCTGATTGGCTGATTGGATCAGCCAATCGGATTGAACTTGAATCTGATTGGCTGATTCAATCAGCCAATCAGAATTTTTTAACTTAATTCCGATTGGCTGATAGAATCCTATCAGCCAATCGGAATTCGGCGGACGCCATCTTGGATGACGTCATTTAAAGGTACATCATTCCAAGTTCAGCAGTCGGCCGGGATGGATGCTCCGCGGCGGCGGAGCGAAGAAAGAAGATTGAAGATGCCGCCGGAAGAATGAAGACTTTGCTGCCGCTTGGAGGAAGACGTCGCCGGAGGAAGAATTCTTCTTTGCCGCTTGGAGGAAGACATCGCCGGAGGAAGAATTCTTCTTTGCCGCTTGGAGGAAGACATCGCCCGGATCGGATCAGGAGTTCGGCCCGGTGTGGTGAAGACAAGGTAGGGAGATCTTCAGGGGGGTAGTGTTAGGCTTTTTTAAGGGGGGTTTGGGTGGGTTTAGAATAGGGGTATGTGGGTGGTGGGTTGTAATGGGGGGGGGTATTGTATTTCTTGTATGCAAAAGAGCTGAATTCTTTGGGGCATGCCCCACAAAAGGCCCTTTTAAGGGCTGGTAAGGTAAAGAGCTTTGAAATTTGTTGAATTTAGAATAGGGCAGGGAATTTTTTTTATTTTGGGGGTTTATTATTTTATTAGGGGGCTTAGAATAGGTGTAATTAGCTTAAATATCTTGTAATCTTTTTTTTATTTTTTGTAATTTAGTGTTTTTTTTTTTTGTAATTTAGTTTAGTTAATTTAATTGTATTTTTAGATAGATGTTAGTAGTTTATTAAATTTATTGATAGTGTAGGTGTATTTGTAACTTAGGTTAGGATTTATTTTACAGGTAATTGGGTAATTATTTTAACTAGGTAGATATTAAATAGTTAATAACTATTTAATATCTATTATACCTAGTTAAAATAATTAACAATTTACCTGTAAAATAAATATTAACCCTAACATAGCTACAATGTAATTATTAATTATATTGTAGCTATCTTAGGGTTTATTTTATAGGTAAGTATTTAGATTTAAATAGGAACATTTTAGTTTATAAATGAATTAGATTAATTTAATATAAATTTAGTTAGGGTTAGATAGAGTTAATATAGTTAATATAAATACTATAGTAACTATATTAACTATATTAACCCTAATTTAATTAGGGTTAATATAGTTAATATATATAATGTAATACCTATATTAACTATAATATACTTAGGGTTAATATAGATAATATAGCTGGCGGCGGGGTAGGTAGATTAAATTAGGGGTTAATCATTTTAATAGAGATGGCGGCGGTGTAAGGGGCTTACATTAGGGGTTAATCATTTTTATATAGGTGGCGGCGGTGTAAGGGGTCAGATTAGGGGATAGATAAGGTAGATGGCGGCGGTTTTAGAGGCTCACAGTAGGGGGTTAGTTTATGTAGATGGCGGCGGGGTCCGGGAGCGGCGGTTTAGGGGGTAATAACTTTATTAGGGATTTCGGGGGGGGGGGGGGGGATCGCGGTTGACAGGTAGATAGACATTGCGCATGCGTTAGGTGTTAGGTTTATTTTAGTAGATTGCGGTTGACAGGGAGATAGACATTGCGCATGCGTTAGGTGTTAGGTTTATTTTCTAGTTAGTTTAGGGAGTTACGGGGCTCCAATAGTCAGCGTAAGGCTTCTTACGGCTGCTTTTTGTGGCGAGGTGAAAATGGAGTAAGTTTTCTCCATTTTCGCCACGTAAGTCCTTACGCTGCATATTGGATACCAAACTGCGCGGGTTTGGTATACCTGCCTATGGCCCAAAAAACTGCGGGCGACGGCAGAAATATACGCGCGTAACTTCTAGGTTACGCCGTATATGTGATACCAAATCCGCGCAAATATTGGCGTCGCCGGCTTTTGCGGGCGACGCTTTATATCGGATCGACCCCCTGATCCTCTGTCTTTTTCAAAAGCCCATCATGGGCGCGCTGCCCAATTGTGTAATTGAACTAAATGTAGTATGCTCCCATGCTGGGTAAAGCAGCCAACAGATTTACCCAGCGCAGGTGCACGCTACTTTTAGTTCAATTGCACAATCGGGTGCGCTGTGCTTAGAAAGCATGGTCATGATTGGCTTTTGAAAAAAAACAGAGGAACAGAAGAGGACAGCGAGGAAGGTAAAGTAAGTAAAGTTTTGGGTGGGTTAAATATTTAATATGTTTAATTCTGTTACAGGTGTCGATTTATGTAAAATTAATATTAACATTGAATGGCCCTTTAAGGGATTTGAATAGAGTGGACATCTGTTTTGTTGGGCTATCGATTTCACAAATTTGTATTAGTGTAGTTGAATACTTTTAATTTTTAATGATCAAGCAGGAAGTGCTCGTATCTGTTTGGTGACGTTGCTTCCTAATGTCATCCAATATAGCAGGGTTTATTTCAGTGTGTTTTGAATTTATACAAAACCATTGTTAAATTCAAACTTTTTGGGGTGCTTCGTAACAAGTCAAAAAGAGGTTGTCTTGGGTTCATCAAGTCTTTTTAGCTGTTGAATTCAAGTAAGTAAAAAAGTGACTAAAGTGAGTGCATTCCTGATTGTATTCAAACTTGAAAGTGTTGTAAAAGGTAATAACCCACAACCAACACTCTCATACAATACAGAAACGACACACACTCTCATATAACACACACACACATACCACACACACTCTCATACAACACACAAACCGCACACACTCTCATACTATACAGACACGACACACACTCTCATATAACACACACATACCACACACACTCTCATACAATACATACACCACACACACTCTCCTACAACACACACACTCTCCTATAACACACACACAACACACACTCTCCTACAACACACACACACCTCACACACTCTCCTACACATACACTCTCATATAACATACACACACACACACACTCTCTCCTACAACACACACACTCTACTACAACACACACACTCTCCTACACCACACACACACCTATAACACACACACTCTCCCACAACACACACACTCTCCTACAACACACACCACACACACTCTCCTACAGCACACACATACACCACACACACTCTCCTACAACACACACACCACACACTCTCCTACAACACACACATACACCACACACACTCTCCTACTCCTACAACACACACACTCTCCTGCAACACACACCACACACACTCTCCTACAACATAAACACTTTCCCCTGCAACACAAACCACACACTCTCCTACAACACACACATGCACCACACACACTCTCCTACAACACACACACTCTCCTACAACACACACACTCTCCTACAACACACACATACACCACACACACTTTCCTACCCCACACACACTCTCCTGCAACACACACACTCTCCTACAACACACACACACACCACATAAAATGTCCTACAACACACACACACCACACACACTCTCCTACAACACACACACAAGTCACGACCAGTAAACATGGTGTTGCAACCCAGTAATTGGTCCCAACCCGTGGTCTGAAGAACCATGATGCAGAGGACTGAAAGTCCAACAGTAAACTATGAATAATCTAACTGATGTATTCACAGGTCACAAATATGTAATTTTCATGGAGTGAAATTAAAAATTAAAAATTAAAAATTAAATTTTTCCTTGAAAATATAGGTGCTCAGAAAGTCACCAATTATTTGGAGCATGTTCACAAACTCAAATACTAGAAATGGGAGATAATACAGCAATAAACAAATGAAAATAATAAAAGAAGGTAGTAGAACAAATTCTAAACCTTCACATTTGTACTATCACTGGGTTAGATGTTGTGCTTGGCATAGCTGATGGCAAAATGTCACTGTATATTGACAACCCTGCTATCAATTACTGCTGGTGTATGGTCACTCTCCTGTTGGCAATTAAGCAGCAGACACCTGCCTTGTGACAGCTACAAAGTTATTATATTCTTGCAAAGCCACTAACCAATAATAGCAACAGTATCTCATGCCTAGCACTATGTATAAACTGGAGCAAGACTCAAGTGAACCCCTTCTTCATTACAGTTGCCTTGACCTGGTGAACAGGTTAGAAATAAATAATAAGAGTTAACACTGTTGTATATTATAGGTACAAGTGCTTTAAATATCAGTTTCTCCACTACAATAAAGACTAAGAGGGACCTCAATCCAGATTCCACCCTCATTATCAATAACCCCAATCCCTTCCTACTGCACCTCACAAAGCACAATTATCTCTAACCTCAAACCCCACCACAATCCTCCAACACTGAAATGACTCCTACATATCCTAAAGACTAGGGCTCACAATTTCCTTTTCAATTGCTAAAATAAGCCTAAAGGCAAATTTTCCAATGAATGAAATGCTTTACAGCTGGTATAAAAAGTAATTTGAAAAATATTAAATGAATATTGCACCTAGACAAATAGCTGATAAGACTTCAATGTATTCCAAGAGGTTGCATAAACACCCTTCCAAATGGTCTGGGTTCCATCCCTATCTCTCCCACCCCCACCGTTGATATCTGCTGCTTGCACTTGTTTCCATAGCATTTCTATAGAGAATACTACAGTATTCATATTTTTTAGTACAGGTGGCAGTTTCAACGGGCAAACGTTTATATTTCAACTACCCAAATAAAGGTAAAATAACTATTTGTATATAAATTGTATACACTCCAGAATATCAGATGGATCAATAGGAAGACTTTAAATGAGAGAAGCATGACAGTACAATGTGCTTTAAGCTATACAAAAATATCAGGTATAACAAAGTTATATATTGTACAAAAGAACACACTTTAGAAAACTTGAGGGGGGGGGCAATGTGAAACTCTAGAAAAATATAGCTGCTAAAAGTAAATATATAAAAATAAATATCTGCAAATTTTTAGCAGGAACATGTACTCTGAGTAAATAAGTACCAAATATACATTAGCCTATACATTTTTCTATATAAGGGTACATACGGCTTTCCATGTTTAAGAACAGCTAAATTCAAAATAAGTAACATGTTTATTATAGAGCCTGGCAACCACAGGGCTCTATAATAAAGCAAATCAAACCATTTATTTAATAAAAGTGCATAACACAAACACCTAGATTACGAGTTTTGTCGGTAATGCTGTGCGGTGCTAACGAGCAG
The DNA here is from genome assembly GCF_027579735.1 of Bombina bombina. Lineage (NCBI taxonomy): Eukaryota > Metazoa > Chordata > Amphibia > Anura > Bombinatoridae > Bombina > Bombina bombina. The sequence continues at coordinate 276,509,302 of NC_069500.1, read as the reverse complement.
TTTATGCTCACCGCTCACCCACAGACAACGCTGGGATTACGGGTTTTTAGAAACCCGGCGTTAGCCGCAGAAAAGTTATAGGAGAGCAAAATTTAGCTCCACATCTCACCTCAATACCAGTGCTGCTTACGGTATCGGTGAGCTGGCAAAACGTGCTTGTGCACGATTTCCCCATAGGAATCAATGGGGGAGAGCAGGCTGAAAAAAAACCTAACACCTGCAAAAAAGCAGCGTAAAGCTCCTAACGCAGCCCCATTGATTCCTATGGGGAAATAAAAGTTATGTTTACACCTAACACCCTAACATGAACCCCAAGTCTAAACACCTCTAATATTACACTTATTAACCCCTAATCTGCCGCCCCCGACATCGCCGACACTTACATTATATTTATGAACCCCTAATCTGATGCCCCCAACATTGCTGACACCTACATTATATTTATTAACCCCTTATCTGCCGCCCCAATGTCGCCGCAACCTACCTACACTTATTAACCCCTAATCTGCTGCCCCCAACGTCGCTGCCACTATAATAAAGTTATTAACCCCTAAACCTAAGTCTAACCCTAACCCTAACACCCACTAACTTAAATATAATTTAAATAAATCGAAATAAAATAACTATTAATAACTAAATAATTCCTATTTAAAACTAAATACTTACCTATAAAATAAACCCTAAGCTAGCTACAATATAACTAATAGTTACATTGTACCTAGCTTAGGGTTTATTTTTATTTTACAGGCAAGTTTGTATTTATTTTAACTAGGTAGAATAGTTATTAAATAGTTATTTACTATTTAATAGCTACCTAGTTAAAATAAAGACAAATTTACCCGTAAAATAAATCCTAACCTAAGTTACAATTACACCTAACACTACACTATAATTAAATAAATTCCCTAAACTAAATACAATTAATTAAAATTTTAAAAAATTATCTAAAGTATGAAAACCCCCCCACTAAATTACAGAAAATATTAAAATAATTACAAGTTTTTAAAACTAATTACACCTAATCTAATCCCCCTAATAAAATAAATAAGCCCCCCCAAAATAATAAAAAGCCCTACCCTACACTAAATTACAAATATTGGCTGATAGCTATCACATGATACAGGGGGGCGAGGAACCTTGGAAAAAAAATATTACATCTACTGCTTATTTGAAATTTAGAGTAAGTTTCATTGCATTGACTTTGTATTATGTAAATCCACTGTATTTAATGGTCCATTAAGAGTAACCCGCAAATCCCATCCAATGCAACAATATTCATCTCCTCATTACAGTAAAAAATATAGCTTGGCAGAAGGAGCATATAGAAGCCTGTTCAGGATTAATGTTCACCCATTAGACAACAGGGAACTTTCTAAGGACCCCAAGGTAGACTGAAGCCTAAATACCCAATTGGCTGAAGCAGAATGTCTGGAATACTGAAATATTAAAAAAACTGTTAAGTCCCTACTCTGATCATATTGATTGAACCTGGAGAGGAAAGTGGATTAATACAAATGTTACAGAAGTGGAAGATGGAAGACTTAAGCTGTATCACTTAGACAACTTAAGTGACATTTACTAATAAACTAATTAGCAAACTAGAATGTTAGTAATCCATCTGAAAGCCTGGCAAAGCAGAATCAAATAGCAAAGGCAATAAATATAATTAGCAAGATGAAGGGATACAAAGGAGTCTTTAGGCTGAAGGGAGCAGAAAATGCTTGCACGGGAGGAGTGTCTAGAAATAAAGTGGAGGTAACTGGTTGCACAGATGGAAACTGAAACAGAAGTGTGAAATATAAACTTTTGAAACCACTATTAATGCACCAAGTTCCTAAAACTCAAAAATTTCTATTACGGAACTCTTAATGAGATATTTTAATGAGAACCTATGCTAAAAATGTTCCCATAAAACTTCAATTATTAAACAGATAAGCTACAAATAATGGTTACAAATCTTGACTCTCTTCCACCCCAGTTCAGCCTATGAGCTGCCTGCAAAGTGTGTATGGTGCAGGTTCCTCATTGGCTAAAATTACAGCACACTCTCTGCAGTATTGGAGTGGGTAGCATTCGGGCTAACATAGCGTATGTGTTTTCTAAGTTATCTTATTGGGCAGTTGATCCAAAAATTGATTGGTTTACTGATATAGAGCAAATCATTTTCTGACGTATGTCTTTTTACACTGCCATGTGTGGAGAAGTGGTACATTTTCCTTCTTTATGTGTTCCATGCCTTTGTGATACTCTTAACAGGCCATATAGAAAGCTTTTCCATAGGTTAACACAGGAATCAAAATATCTGAGCTGCTCATCTGCCAAAGCAGGGAAATCTTTATCTGGCACACTAGTGGGGCTTGTGGATGGAAGCTTAGAACTGCTAAATTGAATTAAAGGACAGGTAAAACAAACACGTTGATACACAAATATCAGCAATTAAACATTTTAAACTGATTGTAATGAAAAAAAAAAGCTGTCTAAATATTAAATAAAACAATGAGATGCAAATCTCAGCACAAATCAATCTGCAATATTAATGTATATTAGTAGTAAACATAGAGACACGTCACCAAGCTTAAAGGGATACTAAATCCATTTTTTTTTTCTTTTATGATTCGGACAGAACATGTAATTTTAAGCAACTTTCTAATTTATTCCTATTATCAATTTTTCATTGTTCTCTTGGTATCTTTATTTGAAAAAGCAGGTATGAAAGCTTAGGAGCCGGCCCATTTTTGGTTTAGCACCCTGGATAATGCTTGCTGATTGGTGGCTACATTTTGCCACAAATCAGCAAGCGCTACCCAGGTGCTGAACCTAAAATGGGCTGGCTCCTAAGCTTTCATTCCTGCTTTTCAAATAAAGATGCCAAGAGGCCCGAAGAATAAAATAGGAATAAATTAGAAAGTTGCTTAAAATACCACTCAATGCGGTAGAATTACATAATTAACAAGTGCATAATAAAAAGATAATGCAAAAACACTAAGTAGTAAAAATAAATTCAAACAAAATAATTTTTTCTCTTATATTCCGGCCCCCTGTATCATGTGACATACATCAGGCAATCACAGACTAGTGTACGTATACTCTGTGAGCTTGTGCACATGCTCAGTAGGCTTTTGTTCCCCAGAAAGTGTGCATATAAAAAGACTGTTTAAAATTTGATAATGGAAGTAAATTGGAAAGTGTCTTAAAACTGCATGTTCTATCTGAATCATACAAGTTTATTTTGACTTGAGTGTCCCTTTAAAATTGCATGCTCTATCCGAATCCTAAAAAATAATAATTTGGGTTTAGTATCCCTTTAAGAAGGAAAATCAGGCTTTAGCTGATGCTGCCTGTAACATACAAATAAATCATGTTACCTCTTTGGCTGACAGTAACACACTTAAACAAAATAAATGTTCCCCACTTGACAGCCCCCCCCCCCTACTTCTGTCTTTTGTAATGTGGTGAGGCATAGGAAGCTTTTTAAATTTAACTAAAACTCAGATACTTTCTAAAAACTGGACTTTTAAGTGTCCAATATTTTTGTGAAGCTTTTACTGGGCAGCCTGCTAAAATACTGGACTGTCCGGTAGGTATGTATATTTGAATGCTTCAAGAGGATATGAATGCGGAAGTAAGCAGCCGCTTGTTCCCTTCGGATATATATATTTTTTTTTTTTAATAACTTTTTTATTGAGGTTATGCAGTGAGAAAACAACATATAATGATAAGTATGCAACAATTAATGCTCTTACATAGTTTGTCGATAAACATTTTCGAATACATAAAGGCAATCAGAATCAAAAACATCAAAAAGTACAGCAATGCCTGATAGCAACTTAGCTTCTTAAACCTCGAGTTTTTATAGATACATTAGCAAGATTGGCTGACTAGATAGAAGGCCTCTCATGGACCTATCAGCTAGAAGGGGATGGAATAACATATGATGGTCAGGTCTGCGGCCTCTGAAGGGCCTAAGAGTAGCATATGGTACAAATGTTATATGGGGGGGAAGGGATTTCAGCGGGCAAGAGCCGCTTATTAAATGGGGGGGAAGATGAAGGACGGAGCCAGATAGAAGCAACACTTGTGAGCAATGGTTAGGTATAGAATCTTATTGTTATCTGGGGGGGGCAAATATAGGGCGAGATATCGGTAAGAGTCCCATGGCATTGGTATGCTTAAGATTTATAAACACTTAAGTGATATAGCACTATGGGGAAGTTTGGGGCTGATATGTAAGTTGATATAGGACTATGGATATATACTGGACTTATCTATAGTCGTTTCAACCAAGACCTATCAATCTATATAGTAAATAATGTGTTGTACTTAGGCCGTTAGATTAGGTAGACAATTAATAAACATATATACAAGTAGTAATACCCACCTCTCGTAGCTAGGGAGAAAGAGATCATTGTCATGATAACAGAAAGTATGTACACGTGGATATCTGACTTTGCCGCAATATGACTAGTATCATCAACATGAGCTAAATAACTAGCTAAATATAAGAATAACACATTTCTGAGAGCCTGCAGCAGGCAAAACATTATCAAATGAGATAGCCTGAACAGAGTAGCAAAAATCCCACAAGAGACATGAAAAATACCACTAACTACCATTATATATAATATGTTCGACTAGCAGGTAATCAATATGGATTAATGATGACACCAATATAGAAGGGTCCCAGCCCCTGGAGTAAACACCTTTCACGGCTGTGAGGAAATGTAAAATATTTGAGGATAACATACCTTCTCATAAATATACTATTACTTGTAAATATGAAAAAACAGTGGTCTTGACAACCCATCTTTCAAGCTAAATTACTTAGGACACCAGTCTAGAGGACCATATTCTTAAAATAATGGTTAACTATAGCTGCGTATGAGTACATATACCCAATCACAAATTAGGTTAGAGGAACTTCTACTATCCTACAACTTATAAGTGTATTACATAAGGAAATAAGATGTCAACAGGCGGTATCTACTTCTGGTTCAGAACAGTGAGTTGACTCTATAAATCCTATCCCCATGCTCTCCCGTATTAGGAGAAATTTGAACAGAATTTACAATCAACCCCAGTAAGTGCACATATGAATATGAGAAGAGCAAAACGCTGCCCAGCACTGGGGAATACTGAAATGACTATCTATATACAACTTTACTCCTATGAGGGTATATTTCTGTCTATGGCTAAGCAATACTCAGTTAGAAATGTGGCATTATGCAGATATATATTACCCTATGTAATATAAGAATAGAGGAACCACCAAGGTGATCTAAATTGTCACGTGACTTTTGACTCAATGCATACCTAGCTGAATCACTGTATCTCTGCCACCTATACAGGTCATACTACAATTATCTTATGTGAGACAAGTAACATGGGTACTAGTAACAACTGCAGGCCTCACTCCTTACCAATTAAGAATAACACATTGCATAATAAATACACTTACCAGAGCATATGATCATCTATAACAGTGCAGCAACCAACTAGTGTTATAGTATTATAATGAAAGCCCTGTCCTTATGTGAGGAGTGTAAAAGAAAATAACTGCACCTTTAACAAAAGCTTATATACCCAACTGCTAGCAGGAGTGATGCACGACTTATCTTAGTCCTAACGTCTAAAAATAAGAGTATTGGGACAATGCTTTAAATTTAAGACCTGTAATCCAATTTGATAATAGCATAACTAAGTTATAGCCCTTTATAACGTGTGTACCATAGGTTCGTTAACCAGACAATGTAGGGGGTAACTTGAGGTATGATATGAGTATAGGTATATACCCTGGTAGTTTACTCGCTATTGAATTAAAAAATTACAGTAATATTATCACTGTCAAGAAACCAGCATATGCTATGCCACGAGAGGCATAAATAGTTACACAAAGAATCGGTGAGATGGCATTATATACTATATACACAGCTCCAGTGTTCATCTTAGTTACATAGTGGTAAGATAACTTGCTTTGCGGTGTTGAAAGGATATTTGACCCTTATTAGGACATGCTCTGCTATTGAACGCTATCTATACATAACATATTGCCTATGTACATGATGGTAAAAAAAACCCAAAAAAAAAAAAAACCTAGTGAAGACGTATAATACATAGGAAACAATATTAAACTAGTTCAGTAATGAGGCAGCATAGCATAGAAGTCTAGGGAAATAGAATAATAAAAAAAATTAAAAAAATAAAAAATGAAACATATGCTTACAAAACTTAACTCTACGAAAATATGGAAGGCAGTAACTATGACTCCAAAAAGAAGGAGTGTCAACGATAAAATAAATGCAAGTTGACATCCGGCTTGAAAAGTCAGTGTTATTAAGTTTGTGAAGCACAAATGTGATAAACATGAGGGAACGCTGTGTAAGAAGTCAGTGTCAGTTTTCTCAGGATCAGCAGGCTATCCAACACCCATATGAACCCAATTCTCATATTGCACGGCTCTTAGGAGACTCAGACTACTCCATAGCCACATCAACACTAACCGATTTCCAACCAGCATTGGAAAGAAGACCGTTATGGCGTATGTGCCTTCAGGGGAGCTGCAGTAAGTTATACCACCTCCATGGTGGCCCGTGGAGACAAAAGTGCTGTGGAATTTCAGGCTCCTGGTACACGCCGGAGCTAACGGCTGCTCCAAGTACAAGTTAGCAGTACAGGGGACCGAGCTGAAATAGTTAAAGTTCAGAGTCCCCAGATCTTCACACCTCACTGGTGTAGGGATATGCACCGCTTCTGCCACTGCCGGGAGTAATGAAATCATCTCCCGCGCTCAGAGTGTCCCGGATGTATTCTAATTTGAGGCGCCATGCTTTGGTCTCCCTTCCCAGTGGGAGCAGCTATCTCTTCGCTAGGCCAGGCTGTAGGACTTCTATCCTCACCCCTACATGCTGCGATAAGCTCCACATAATAACCACCCAGCTTATCATTTAAGTGTTCAAATAGGGTCTGCAGTGTGGGGTAAGATGACTCCATCTTCAAAGCATGTAGAGGGCCACACGACTTTGCGCTTGCAACACTCAATCTTATAGGGATGGCAGGAATAAACGCTTCTGAGAAGATGCAAATTGGTTTCAGTACAGTTTAGGAGCTATTAGATGGTTGTCACACAGGTTGTTAATCTATTATTATGCAGTAGTTGGCCCTTTCAATTGACTTGTGGTCAGAGCTCCATAGAATAGCGACCTTCCATGTTGGCAGTTGGCTCCGCCCCCCCTTCGGATATTTTAATAGCTGTAAAAGATCCCCACTCTAAGATCTGGATTTGCACAGGAATCAATCCGGTGTTCTAAAGTTATGCGTCTACCCGTAGGAATGTGTATACTTCGTCACTTCCGGTGACGTTTGTCAGCTGGTGGAGGTTTGTGGCGCTCACTGCGCATGTGCTAGAGGCCCAAACTCCTTACAATAGCTGATGAGGAATTATGTGGCCCGCGCACGTTACTGGTTACAAAATCACAATGAACAAGCGGTCTGTCATTGGATTTTGTAACCAGAAAGGGTTCCATTCCATGTAGGAATAAGTTGCTACTACAACCATTTAGGAAGCAAGTTATTCATAACATAAAATATAAATTTATATAAAGGCAAAACAAGCATTAAAGTATGCTTGCAGCAATAGCATAGGGCTATATATATCAAGCACAAACTGAATCCTCACTATAAACTAGAGGAGTATGTTATATGGCTGAGAAATCTATTCTGAAAATGCAAAAAAGCAGGGTGAAATCACAAGCCAACGGGTGCTCTATAAGAACTTAGATCGTCAAGTAGTTCCATAGATACAGTTGTAAAACATCTTTAGAAATAGGATATGAACACTATATAATGTGCAGCACACTGGTTGATACCACACGGTAATAGCAGCGTATAAGGTCACAACAAACACATATGCTATGTTGTTCTAAAGTTATGCGTCTACCCGTAGGAATGGAATGGAACCCTTTCTGGTTACAAAATCCAATGACAGACCGCTTGTTCATTGTGATTTTGTAACCAGTAACGTGCGCGTGCCACATAATTCCTCATCAGCTGTTGTAAGGAGTTTGGGCCTCTAGCGCATGCGCAGTGAGCGCCACAAGCCTCCACCAGCTGATTAAACGTCACCGGAAGTGACGTAGTATACAAATTCCTATGGTAGACGGTTTAATTTAAGACACGGCTACGAAAATACCCCAAGGGAAAGAGCGGCTGCTTACTTCTGCATTTGGATCCACACGAAGGATCCAAATGTACATACGCACTCGCCAGTTGAATACTGGACACTTGACAACCCTATTTCTATGGTGCTTTAATAATGCTAGTAGGGGTGTATTTCATCAATGAAATCAATAAACCCTGGAGGTTTAATGGAGTTGTATGAAGTCTGTGTCCATGGTCACTGGCTGTGAGAAATATATGATGCAGTTATGAGATATTTTTTTTTGGGGGGGGGCATGGGGAGGTCAATAGTTTTCCAGTGCCTAGAGCGGCGTAAAAGCTAAATACACTGAATGCTGTATAAGTCATACAAGTTTTACTATGCACATATATAATAACATATATACAAAATAAAAAATATATGAACACACTCAATGAAAACAAAAAAAAAAATTGGCCCAAAATAATTTATAATTGACGCATTAAATATATGAACAGGTTACCTACAGTTTCAGCATAATTTTAATTTAATGAAAAAAAACTAAAAACTTACTGATGGATAGCTTGCAAGAATTTACGCTGATGTTTCCGTACTTTTGCGTGGTCTATTTTTTTGACCAGCTTTGTATTTTTGTAAATTAACCATGTTTCCCTGAGAACATTAGCAGCTGCGTTTTTTACCTGTTGAGAAACAAAACACAATAATTAAAAAAGAAAAATAACGATTGCATAATATATTAATGCATGCAAAACAACGCTCTCTATCATGAACATGGAAAAGTACCAATTAAGGGCTAGATTACAAGTGGAGCACAGAAATTTTAACGCTGTTGAGCAGCGCTAACACTGCTAAAGGTAAATCAATATCACTACTATCTTTGCGCTGGTATTACAAGTCGAATGTAAAGCTATTGCTTGAGCAAAACACTTAAACACTCCACACTTACTTCATTTCCCCATAGTCTTTTATGAACCATGCTCAAAAAAATCCTTTTCTCTCTTTCGCTGGAGCACTAACACGAAAGTGATATATATATATATATATATATAGTGAAAGTATAAATATCAATATAAACTGTATATATACATAAATATATGTGTATATATGTATATACTGTATGTATGTAAGTGTGCACATGCATATTTATACAAATAAACACATAAATACAAACTGCACTCACTACTCAGCACAGTGCTGCTTATTAAGACAACATGCTGCCTATTGACATCTGCTGAAGAATTGCACACTACATCAAGCTAACCCTATTCTCTCTCCTCCGCTTTCAGGTACATGAATAGAGACCCTGTCAATCTGCAACTATTCACTGCTCTCTGGTGTTTTTTACTCTCCTGTAACTCTCTTCTGGTACATGAATATTTACATAGAGAAAATGATTTTAGTTTGTTAATTTAGTCCTACATCTGTTGTACTGTTATCCAATGTGTTATTTCTAATGTTCATTTAATTGCCATGTGATGTTCAATCCTTATCAATACTTGCTATTATTCTAAAATGTATAGCTGTCTTATTCCATAGTATTAACCTCCCCCAAATTTTATTGTCTGTTTACTTAACATCTCACCCTGACCAGACCAGAATCTAACTTTCCAATTGGCCTTTCCAATTGTCTTTGATGAGCAATCAACTAAATTTAGTGGACTCAGCTGACTGCCCTCCCTGCATATATTTCACACCAGTCTGAGATGTGCATTGCACAGTGATGTGCATTGCTATAACATATGTTCACATTTTCAAAGTGAACATTTTATAAGTGAGGCACTGGCAATAGAATTATACAATAATTCAACAAGGATTGGGCAAGGGGCAAGGAAAAGGCAGGTACTTTTGTAATATTATGTTTGATTAGGATATACCTTATTGTTTTCTTATGCAATTGCTACTGTAATACTGTGCCTTATGTGTTTAACTGGCTCCCTCTTTTGTATAAATGCCTAATATCTTATTATTCCTTTTCGCTGCCTTTTGTCTCTATAACAAACTACTTTATTCAATTACTCCTTCTCCATCTCCACCTGCACTGTTCATTAGCCCATCTCTCTTAAACTCACCTTATTTTTGTACTCATGAACTTTACCTATTCCTAAACACTCTCTCTCCCCCCTGCACCTTGTCTCAAAAGCAGTCTCACTACTGCAAATCTGTATCTCATCTTATGTCACTCTCCCTCTTGCTTCTACTAACTGCTGGTGACATCTCCCCTAATCCTGGTCCCCAACAACTGCCTAGCCGTGCACATCCATGTATAACATCCCACAGACTCAAAAAACAAAACTCTGACAACCTTACTCACATTCCTCTTGCATCAAAAGCCACTTCCCCTTTCACTAGTGCACTTTGGAACTCTCGCTCTGTTTGCAACAAACTCACTTCTATACATGACCTCTTTATTTCCCACTCCCTCAATCTTCTGGCCCTAACAGAAACCTGGCTCTCTCCCCTAGACACAGCATCCACTGCTGCTCTGTCACATGGGGGTCTCCACTTCAGCCACACTCCTAGGTCTGGTAATAGACAAGGAGGTGGTGTAGGAATTTTACTTTCCTCTTGTTGCACCTTTCAACAAATACATACCATCTCTTCCCTCACATTTTCCTCATTCGAAACCCACATGATTCGCTTATTCTCTCCTCTTTCTATATGTGTTGCAGTCATATACCGTCCTCCTGGCTCCTCAACTCAATTTCTAGATCACTTGGCTGCATGGCTACCTTATTTCCTTTCCTCAGACACCCCTTCCCTCATTCTTGGTGACGTCAACATCCCTCTTGATAATCCCACTGCCTCCTCTGCAAAACAACTTCTGCAACTCACTTCCTCTTTTGGTTTGTCACAATGGACTGATTCTCCCACTCACAAAGATGGTCACTCCCTTGACCTGATCTTTAGCTATCGATGCACCCTCTCAAACTTCACAAACTCCCCCTTTCCTCTTTCTGACCACCATCTCCTTACTTGCAACACATCATCCCTCCCTACAACTCTCCCTCCTTCTGCTCCTCACACCAAACTTCACAGAAGCATTACGTCATTAGATCAACAACAGCTATCTAATTCCCTCAAACCTCTCCTCTCATCCTTCTCCTCCTTTTCATGCCCTGACCAATCTATCTGCCACTATAATTCCACCCTTACATCCGTCCTTGACAATCTCGCCCCTCTTACCATAGCTCGGAAATCAAACACTCATCCTCAGCCCTGGCATACTCCTCTGACACGATACCTATGCAGATGTTCCCGTACTGCTGAGTGGCACTGGAGAAAATATAGGAGTCCAGCTGATTTTCAACATTACAAATTTATCTTGAACTCCTTCTACTATGCCCTTAATTTCCATAAGCAACACTACTTCTCTACTCTTATCTCTAATCTTTCTTCAAACCCAAAACGTTTGTTCTACACTTTCAATACTCTTCTCCACCCTCCCCCACCTCCTAATACAACTTCTCTGTCAGCTCAAGACTTTGCCAACCACTTCAATAACAAAATCAACTCCATCAGAAATGAAATCAGCTCTCAACATAATTCCTTTCTCTCACCCCCTCAAATGCTCTCAATCAACCACAACCCACATAACCTTAAAGGGATACTGAACCCAAATTTTTTCTTTCATGAATGTAAGGAAAGTGGTTGCAGTAATTGCTCATGCGACACTTGCTTAAACTTGTGTGACTTTGCCTTTAAGAGAGTGAAAGCATAAGACACTTGCACTAACTTGTGTGACTTTGCCTTTAAGAGAGTGTGCCTTTAACAGAGTAAAAGACATTAATTAACTTCAAGTAGATGACACTGAATTTTGCTAAGTCATGCTACAAGTGGTAAACAACTGATGGATGCTGATGATAAGAAGTCAAAACCCAGACAGAACAAGGGTGTAACCTTGGCAGGGATCACTTACTGACATTAAGGAACATCTTGATAACACATTGGTATAGGGGCTAATGCCATGGTAATATTGTTAAAAGATTAATTATTATTAATTGCAATAGGCTAAGTAATATTAATTGCAATAGGCTAAGTAATAAAGCCATTATGATGTTTAGCTATTAATTATATCTATGGAAAGATTGTTAAAACTATTATTGATGTATTTGACAAAAGTAACTGCATAAGACCACATAATTAATGTTAGGCAGAAAAACATGTTTGTTTGAAACTAAAGATGACGGCATTGCAGTTTAGGAATACGTCAGAGATAGTACCTGGGCATGCCCTGATAAGCTTGGTTGAGGCTAAGACAGACTGGCCAGATGTCTTGGGCCACGGCCAACCTCAGAGGGAGCAGTCTCAGGATCTGTGGAGTTGCGCCAAAACTGTTACACAAGTGAACAGTATAAAAAAAGGGTACCTGTGGGCAATCTGATCAGTCTGAGAGTCTGAGTGTCCGAGTGTCTGTGTATTTTTGGTGTGTGTATTTGAGTGTATTTTTGGGACCTGTGGATGGACGCATCTTCAGTGTTGTTTTTTCCCGCTGATCGCCTGTTTTTCTCCTGGTCCAAAGATTGCCCAGATGTCCCCTCCCATTGCACCCCAGAAGCGGCAGGATAGGATGATGCAACCAGAGATCACGGTGATGTATTAATTTGTTTGTTTAAAACTAGCTAGACTTGTTTTAGTGGTAATACAACATAAGATTGTTATCAGTCATTGCGCAGGCAACTGAATGTAACTAAAAGCTGCATTGATGATTATATGAGTATTGCAATTGCATAGAGTGTTATAAGCATGAATAGTGGTTTGTGGTATTTTGTTTCCATGATTATGTTGCAGATTAAAACCATCATTGTTATTATAAGATTGTGAAAACCTGTGTAATGTGTCAGTCATTTCCTTGCTGAAAAGTGATATATGATAACATCATATCCTGAAAAAAGAATCACATAACATTATTGGCGTAGTCGGCAGGATACATAATTGTTTATCACTTGAGCAAAGAAACTGACAGTTTTCTTACTGAATGTACAGAGCTGATAGACGCAGCTCCGATCGAAAGTGAAACCCCTTTGTAGATAAAATAATAAGCCAGAAAAATATATAGTTGTATCTTGCACGGTCAGGAGTATAAATATATATGTTTCTGGATTAGTTAGAATTGAATTGTTAATTCCTCAAATGAGCCATGAAAGCTGTGTAAATAAACAGATATTTAATGGACATAGTCACAATTGTCACCTTGGAATGAAATTAATTGATATTGCACAGGTATATACATATTAACGTATATTGTTATTGTTACTGTGAATTTATTGATTGATGTCAGCAATAATTGAAGGTATTATGAAAATGTTTAGGAAGAAAGCACAAACGGTTCCCCCTTCCCGGCCTCAAAATATTGCGGCTTGGAATGGGACCCCATATCAGGAATTAGCAGGGGAAGTCTTGTCTGGGACTGACCTCCCAGATAACGCTGAATTTTTTGACAAAATAGAACCTTGTGAAGTGTTGAATAGATTACAGAATATAAAAGTTGACGAATTCAGACACAGAAAGGTTACATAAGAAATTATGGGTGTTATTACAGGCATACAGAAAGACACACGAGCAGTTAGAGGAAGCTGTAGAGCAGACAGTGTGCCTGCAGAGTCAGAATAAATTGTTATTAAAAAAGAGCCAGTGTTATGAAGATGTAGCTCAACAGGCTGTGGTTAAGGTAGCCAGGGCCAAAGTAAAGCGGAAGGGTGGTAAGTTGAGCAAAAGTAAGTTACAATCAGTATTAGAAAGCGGGGCTAATTGGGACCCTGAAAGGTGGGACGGTAATATTTGGGATAGTAGTGATCCTGGAGAGGAATGGGATGATAGGGACCCTCACAGGGTGACAGCTCACCCTGTTACACGGCGTAAGGTTTATCATGGGCCTGAAGGTGCAGAAAGAGTAGACACAGTAGAGGATTACACTCAGCAAGAGGTGTTAGACATAATACGGCAGTATCAACAGAAACTGGGAGAGGACCTCATAACTTGGCTCGTGCGGATGTACGATCAAGGAGGTCATAACGTGACATTAGATAGTCAGGATGCCATGAAATTCATACAGATCACTAGCGATCATGCCATACAACAGGTCCTGCGAATTGGACCTGGCCTGGCCGCTGATGGTATGTTGACGCAGGCATCGTTGTTGGTTCAGTGTGCATACGGTGCCAGGGACAAATATCCCACAGAAGGGGATTGGCCCACTGAGGATAGGACATGGCATTCCATTAAGGAGGCCATCCAATTATTAAAGGAATTGGCTATGAAGCATGCGATATATAATGGACACCTGTATGCCCCATATCGCGAGCTATTAACCAATGCCATGAGAAACTATTTGATACGTGGGGCTCCCCGAGCATATAAGTCAGTAATCATGACGTTACTGATAAATCAGACAGGGAATCCCATTTATGAGGTAATGGATGCAATAAGACAAATAGGGGAGCTAGGGGAATGGGATGCCCCAGTAAAGCCTGATAAAGGCAGCGGGCCGCCCCCTCCTAGAGCCAATGCTCCTCCCCGACTGTCAAGGAAAGAGATGTTCACAGAACTCCTCAAAGCAGGGGTAAAGAAGGAACAAATAGATGGGATAGAAACTAAGGAAATGTGGAATTTATATCAACAGCATGTGGGCAAAAGGATAAATGTGCAAAAGGGAAAGTCCGGTGACCTCATAACAGGTACCGCAGTCGCCCCTTCTGCCCCCATGCTAGATGATATACAAAGGGCTACCACAGGGGAAAGCAAAGAGACCAAGGAGATACTGCAGCTGATATGTGATCAGTTGGAAAGTATAAAAAAGGATAGTAAAGAAGCAGCAACTAAGACCCGGTTATATCCTAGATTGCCTTTGCCTCTGGGATATGGTTACCAGGGAGGGATGAGAGAGAATCAGGTCCCCATGGCCCCGGCTAACACCCCAGAGGCCCAAGGACCTGAGTTGGATGTGCTATCTGTGGGTGATCTGGAAGAATTCTTCCAGAACCCATAGGAATCAGGTCAAACTCCCAGTATCAGGGCCGCCTATTTTGATCATCGCCCCCATGTGGAACTAGTGATCCACTGGAGCAAAATAATGTACAATGTGAGCGGGCTTTGATTGATACGGGAGCGGAGGCCACACTGATACAGGGAAATCCGCGGGCATTCAAGGGGGAAAAGACAATAATTACCGGAAAACTATAGAGGCAACAAAAGCATGGGTAGATTTAAAGATAGGGCATCTTCCTAAACGCTGATGTTCTGTTTTAATCGTACCCATCCCAGAGTACATAATTGGCATTGATGTGCTAAAGGGAGAAACATTGTGGTTAGAGGATGGAATGTACAGCTTTGGGGTAAGGCCTTATGTGTCCATCAAAACCGTTACTGTAGGAAAATTGTTGATGCCCCCCATACAGGTCCCAGTGGCCTTGAAGAGGGTATAAATTTGACAATACCGAATACCGGGAGGGCATAAAGAGATAGGTGACACTATCAAAGATCTAATAGCTGCAGGGGTGGTGAGACCTATCACCACATCTTGGAATAATCCCGTTTGGCCGGTCAAGAAAAGTGATGGGACCTGGCGTATGACTGTGGATTATAGGGAGTTAAATAGTAATACTCCCCCATTAACGGCAGCAGTACCCGATATGGTTACGCTGATAGAAAATATACAGCGTCACCCTGGAAATATGTATGCGGTCATTGACCTGGCAAATGCCTTCTATACAATACCTATAGAGGAGCAGTGCCAAGAGCAATTCGCATACACCTGGCAGGGATGGCAATTCACGTTCACGCGCCTCCCAATGGGCTATGTCCATAGCCCCATGATCTGCCACAGGATTGTGGCAGAACACATGGAGGAAGTTACTCTGCCCCCCAACGTGCAGGTCACACATTATATAGATGATATAATGATACAGGGACCTGATGAGCAAGTAGTGCAACAAGTGTTAGAACAGGTGATAACCCACTTAAAGAAGAAGGGGTGGGAAATCAACCCTGCCAAAATACAAGGGCCAGGAACCTCAGTACGATTCCTGGGTATACAGTGGACAAATGGCCGTAGGGAAATAACCCCTAAAGCCAAGCAGAAAATAGTGGAATTTACATCCCCTAAAACCAAAAAGGAAGCCCAGCGCTTCATTGGGTTATTTGGCTTTTGGCGGCAGCATATACCCCACCTGAGCCAAATACTAGCCCCCATCTACAAGGTTACCAGGAAAAAGTATAGCTTTGAGTGGGGGTCTAAGGAGGAGTTGGCTTTTGAAACTGCAAAACAGGCCATCCAAATGGCGATGGATCTGTGGCCAGTAAAGGAAGGGCCAATAGATTTAAATGTGTCTGTCCACAAGGAACATGCTAATTGGAGCCTTTGGCAGAAACAAGGGAGAGGGAAAGTCCCCCTTGGTTTCTGGACTAGGAAATTGCCTGAGGCAGGTGACCGATACACGCCCTTTGAGCGCCAGTTATGTGCTTGCTACTGGGCTTTAGTAGAAACAGAGGAGCTAATGTTAGGGCATGATGTATTCTTGAGCCCTGAGATTCCCATAATGAACTGGGTAATGGGCAGTCCTAAGACCCATAAGATTGGACATGCTCAGGATTCAAGCATCATAAAATGGAAATGGTATATACAGAACAGGGCAAAGACAGGTCCCAAAGGGGTTGCCGCACTGCATGAAAAGGTTGCTGAGCAACCCCTCCAGGGGACAGCCCCCATTCAGGAGACACCAACAGAGGAGTCTCTAGTAAAATGGGGTGTGCCATATGATCAACTGTCAGAAGAACAGCAGGCCCATGCTTGGTTCACTGACGGATCAGCAAAATATGTGGGTTCACAGAGGAGTTGGAAAGCAGTAGCCTACAATCCTGTGACCAAACAGATGCTGGTGTCTACAGGGAAAAATGAAAGTAGCCAATACGCTGAGTTAGTTGCTGTCCATCAGGCCATAGCCTGTGAACAGGGCGAATGCCACGTATACACCGACTCATGGTCAGTGGCAAATGGGCTAGCCACCTGGCTCCCCACCTGGGAACGAAAAGACTACCAGATATACTCAAAGGAGGTGTGGGGGAAGCAGATATGGCAGGAACTCAGCAGATTGGTTAGGGAAAAGACAGTGACTATTTACCATGTAGATGCCCACACAAATCAGGATTCACTAGAACGGCTGTTCAATTCTATTGCAGATGAGGCAGCCAAAGTCTCCACTGTGGAAAGTGAGGATGTGGATGAGGAGGCTGACAATAAGGGTGTGGCCCAGTGGGCCCACCAAAAAAGTGGACACCTTGGAGAGAGAGCGACTCATAGGTGGGCATTGCAAAGGGGTATCAAGCTATCTATGGAAGTAATAAAAACAGAGATAGCAAATTGTCCTGTATGTCAGCATGTCAGGAAGCGACAGATTCCTGGCATGGTGCAAGGACATATCAAAAGAGGCAAGCTGCCGGGCCAGATCTGGCAGATAGATTTCATAGGACCTCTTCCCTCCAGCAAAGGCTGCCAGTACGTGTGCACGGCTGTGGACACGTACTCAGGCTACCTCATAGCCCACCCATGTAAGCAAGCAACTCAGATAAACACCATTAAGACCCTAGAATTAATCATAAAATTCTATGGCACTCCATTGCAGATACAGAGTGATAATGGTACTCATTTTACAGGACACATGGTACAGGGATATAGTGCAGAAAGGTACATACAATGGATATACCATATACCCTATTATCCCCAAGCAGCAGGATTAATTGAGCGAATGAATGGTTTGCTAAAGCAGCAGTCGAAGAAGCTAGGGGATGGTACCTTGCAGAAGTGGAGGGACCATCTTGAGGAAGCAATTAATGTTTTAAATAACCGTCCTATTACAGATAGTGAGACCCCACTGTCTAGGATGATAAGCAGACAGGAGTACACTGAGTGTCAAGATCAACATGCTGTGGTAACGTGTTGGGAAACTAGCCCTGGGGGTTTAGCGCCAGATAAATTGCTCCCTCCTAGTAGCGGGATATACTTGACCATCCAGGACCAGGTAACAATATCCCCTGAGAGCTCCCAAACCATATCAACAGGGATAGGGGTCCAAATACCTGACAAACATGTGGGTTTCATAGTTCCAATGCCCTCTCTCATAGTCAGAGGTATTAGCATAGTGGAGAAAATGCTAGACCCTGGAAGAACTGAGGAAGTGAAGCTCACCCTCCTCAATAGAGGAAAGGAACAGGGAGACATGTCAGCATTAGAAGTAGTAGCAAAGCTTATAGTTACTCCCACCTGCAACAGTGAGATAGCGGAACAGGAAACTGCAGAAACTAGGGGAAGGGTGGGCATAGGGGCTAAGGTCTGAAACAAGAAAAGGCCCCCCCCCCGTGCCTGCAGAGGTGATAGCTAAGGGAGATGACAATGTGGTAATTGTGGTAAAGCAAGGGAGCAATGATTGGCTGCATGTGCCTGCGGGCAAGTGCTATTTACGGAATTAATTTGAAGTATGTTTCCTTCCTAGATTCTTGTTGGCATGGCTGCTATTGTAACCGGTGCTCTGTTGGGACTCCTTTTGGCCGCATGCGTAAGCCGAGCACTGATGAGCCAGAGGATGAAACGTGAGGTGTCTGGTGCCAGCTATCACACCTTCTATGAGGGAAGCATGACCGTTCCGTATTGCACAACATGGGCATCTTGCTCCATCCCATTTACCTTTGATGATGACGTAAAAAACATGAAAGGTGCCTGTCTGACCAAAAATGAATATGGAAATTGGATACTCCTTACCAAGCGAGAAATGGTGGTATTTGAACTATCAGAAGAAGAGACAATTACCTGTGACATCCCTTCCTTCACTGTACATTGTGTAACTAAAGATTTTTGTTCTGCTGCAGTGACCAGGGAAGACTGTAAGGACTCTAAAAAGGATGAGAGCTGGACAATTGTTTTACCGGATGAGTACTTAATATTTGAATTGCAAGAAGGGGTTGGGTTGATTTGTGAAAATCCCAGTACGCCTTCCACTTCCCCAAAACTAACAGTGGGGATTCAGGAACGCATTTTAGGTTGTAAAACATCCACTGATACACAGGTTCGTGCTGTAATGTTAAACATATCATACACTGATGGGGAACCAGAGGGACTGACATATGTGTGTAAATATACAGGAAAAGAGTCATCTGAACCTCTTTTAATGTATATCAGGAGACCTGTAATGGATGGGAAATTATTAAACAACCGACAAAAGGAAAAAGGGACCATGCACGGCACCATTTAGGCTCCCTGCACGCCTCCTCATGGGAACTTGATAATACCTTTGTAAAAACTGCCAAAGATGTGTTCAATGTGACAAATGTTCAGGGACCATGTTGGGTATGTGGGTTTGTGCCTCACGGGCAGACTAGGGGTTATCCTTATTTAGGTGTCCCTTTAACCATGAGTATGCTTGCCGATATGATTGGGAATAAGACTGTGTGGAATTTTACAGGTCTTAACACACCAGGTAGGGATGACTTGCTGGATAAGTTGCATCTAGCTAATAATGTGACTACAGGTGCTATTATGTTTCAGAATCTAGATGGGGATATATATAGTACTAATAACCTAACCCAGCTACCTGACATGATAATGTTAATGTATAACATAGGACGGCTAGTTAAAAATAGGACAGGGGTATTCAACATTAAACTGAAATTCTATGACTTCTCATATTTGACATATGCCCATGAGAAATGGAAGACTAAGTTTGGTGAGCCCAGAGACCTTATTAAAGACTGGTACCAGCTTAATAGGGAAACACTAGCAGGTAACACACGGACTAAGGATGGGAGGAAGCGATTGAATAGGATATGTCCTCCTTTTGTTAAGCTGCCAGTGGGATATTATTGGTTGTGTGGGAGGTGGGCAGTAAAGGTAATACCTTGCACCCATTATGGCCCATGCTTTTTAGGATATATATTCCCTGCTTTTAACATAACCACCACGCTTCCACCACCTATATTGCATAGAACACGAAGATACCTTGACCTGGACAAAATACACAATGGAGTTAAAATTAGTGAAGGTATGAGCCTGCTTGCAACATTTGTCCCTCATTATGGTGCTGCTACAGCCCTCACTAGATTAAACACGCTAGCTGATTTAGTAGATGAAGCTTTTAATGTAACTGGAGATGCAATAAAGCTTTTAGCATTAGAACAGGAACAAATTAGGATGGT
The DNA here is from genome assembly GCF_027579735.1 of Bombina bombina. Lineage (NCBI taxonomy): Eukaryota > Metazoa > Chordata > Amphibia > Anura > Bombinatoridae > Bombina > Bombina bombina. The sequence goes on along the minus strand of NC_069500.1, from coordinate 276,488,970 downwards.
GGCATTACAGAATAGAATGGCTCTAGACTACCTCCTAGCTGCAGAAGGAGGAGTTTGCCAGAGAATCCACCAGCAATGCTGTGTGTACATAGAAGACAATGCAGGAAGAATCAAACATGACCTACACAGATTAGAAGAAGTGCAAAAGCACATACGTGAGGTACATGACGATTCATTTAGCAAATGGCTTAAAGACTTTGACTGGACTTTTGGACTGGGGGGATGGCTTGGAAGCTTAGGCAAAACTATAGTTAAATGGCTATTAATAAGTCTGGCTTGCTTGTGTGCGATATTCATTATAGTAAAAATGTTTGGATGTTTCTGTAATACATTAGGTAGGATGTGTTTTAAACCAAAAGACAATATTACTTGAGTGGATAAGTCTTAATTATTAAGGTATGTGTTTAGAAACAAGCAAGGTGTCACATGACCAAGGGGTGGAATGTAAGGAAAGTGGTTGCAGTAATTGCTCATGCGACACTTGCTTAAACTTGTGTGACTTTGCCTTTAAGAGAGTGAAAGCATAAGACACTTGCACTAACTTGTGTGACTTTGCCTTTAAGAGAGTGTGCCTTTAACAGAGTAAAAGACATTAATTAACTTCAAGTAGATGACACTGAATTTTGCTAAGTCATGCTACAAGTGGTAAACAACCGATGGATGCTGATGATAAGAAGTCAAAACCCAGACAGAACAAGGGTGTAACCTTGGCAGGGGTCACTTACTGACATTAAGGAACATCTTGATAACACATTGGTATAGGGGCTAATGCCATGGTAATATTGTTAAAAGATTAATTATTATTAATTGCAATAGGCTAAGTAATATTAATTGCAATAGGCTAAGTAATAAAGCCATTATGATGTTTAGCTATTAATTATATCTATGGAAAGATTGTTAAAACTATTATTGATGTATTTGACAAAAGTAACTGCATAAGACCACATAATTAATATTAGGCAGAAAAACATGTTTTTTTGAAACTAAAGATGACGGCATTGCAGTTTAGGAATACGTCAGAGATAGTACCTGGGCATGCCCTGATAAGCTTGGTTGAGGCTAAGACAGACTGGCCAGATGTCTTGGGCCACGGCCAACCTCAGAGGGAGCGGTCTCAGGATCTGTGGAGTTGCGCCAAAACTGTTAAACAAGTGAACAGTATAAAAAAAGGGTACCTGTGGGCAATCTGATCAGTCTGAGAGTCTGAGTGTCCGAGTGTCTGTGTATTTTTGGTGTGTGTATTTGAGTGTATTTTTGGGACCTGTGGATGGACGCATCTTCAGTGTTGTTTTTTCCCGATGATCGCCTGTTTTTCTCCTGGTCCAAAGATTGCCCAGATGTCCCCTCCCATTGCGCCCCAGAAGCGGCAGGATAGGATGATGCAACCAGAGATCACGGTGATGTATTAATTTGTTTGTTTAAAACTAGCTAGACTTGTTTTAGTGGTAATACAACATAAGATTGTTATCAGTCGTTGCGCAGACAACTGAATGTAACTAAAAGCTGCATAGATGATTATATGAGTATTGCAATTGCATAGAGTGTTATAAGCATGAATAGTGGTTTGTGGTATTTTGTTTCCATGATTATGTTGCAGAATAAAACCATCATTGTTATTATAAGATTGTGAAAACCTGTGTAATGTGTCAGTCATTTCCTTGCTGAAAAGTGATATATGATAACATCATATCCTGAAAAAAGAATCACATAACAATGATTCAGATAGAGCATGTAATTATAAGCAACTTTCTAATTTTCTTCTATTATCATTTTTTCTTCGTTCTCTTGCTATCTTTATTTTAAAAAGAAGGCATCTAAGCTAAGGAGTCAGCAAATTTTTGATTCAGAACCACGGACAGCACTTTTTTATTGGTGCTGTCCAATCAGCAAAGACAACCCAGGTTGTTTACCAAAATGGGCTGGCATCTAAACTTACATTCTTGCTTTTCAAATAAACATACCAAGAGAATAAAGAAAATTTGATAATAGGAGTTAATTAGAAAGTTGCTTAAAATTGCATGCTCTATCTGAATCACGAAAGAAAAAATTTGGTTATAGTGTCCCTTTAAACTTAGCTCATTCTCCCCTGTTACTGAGGAAGAAGTTTCGGCACTTATACTGCGCTTTCACCTTACTACCTGTCCCCTTGACCCTATCCCCTCACAGCTACTCCCCTCACAGCTACTCCCCTCCCTCTCTGCCACCCTTACCCCTAAACTCACACACACTTTCAACCTCTCCTTCAGCACCGATATATTTCCCTCATCGCTGAAACATGCACTGGTCACACCTATCCTCAAAATACCTTCCCTTGATCCTACCTCCCCATCCAACTACTGCCCTATTTCCCTCCTCCCTCTTGCATCAAAGCTTCTTGAAAAACTAGCTTATGCACGTCTATCCCATTTCCTTACAATAAACTCCCTCGTTGACCCATTGCAATCTGGATTTCGTCCCCTTCACTCCACAGAAACAGCAATTGTTAAGGTTACCAACGACCTACTTACAGCAAAATCAAAAGGCCACTTCTCTCTGCTTATTCTCCTTGATCTGTCCGCAGCCTTTGACACTGTTGCCCACCCTCTCTTGCTCCAAACCCTCCAATCCTTCGGCATACGTGACACAGCCCTCTCGTGGCTCTCTTCCTACCTGTCAAACCGTACCTTTAGTGTAGCCTTCTCTGGGGCCTCCTCTGCCCCGTCACCACTTTCTGCCGGAGTACCGAAAGTCTATGTCCTCGGTCCCCTTTTCTTCTCAATCTACACGTCATCACTAGGTTCCCTAATAAAGTCCCACGGTTTACAATATCATTTGTATGCCGATGACACCCAAATCTACTTCTCTGCACTAGACCTTTCTCCTTCCTTGCTAACCCGTGTCACTAACTGTCTTTCTCACATCTCCAACTGGATGTCCTCTCACTACCTCAAGCTAAATCTCTCCAAAACTGAGCTCCTTTCTTTCCTTCCTTCTTCTAAACTCTCCACCCCCAATCTCTCTATAACTGTCGACAACTCCATCATTACCCCAATTCCGCATGCCCAATGTCTCGGGTCACATTTGACTGAGATCTTTCTTTCACTCCTCACATTCAGTTTTTAGCTAAAGCCTGCCGCTTCCACCTTAAAAACATCTCTAAAATTAGACACTTCCTTACACAAGACACAACTAAGATTTTAATCCACTCTCTCATCCTCTCCCGCCTTGATTACTGCAACTCTGTCCTCTCTGGTCTCCCCACCTACCGCCTAGCTCCTTTACAATCCTTAATGAATGCCTCTGCAAGACTCATCTTACTTACAAGTCGCTCTTCATCTGCTGTACCTCTCTGCCAATCTCTTCACTGGCTTCCTCTTGCCTCTAGGATCAAACACAAAATTCTCTGACATACAAAGTCCTCAACTGCACTGCTCCCCCCTATATCTCAGACCTTGTCTCCAGATACTCTCCCTACCGTCCCCTTCGCTCTGCTCACGACCTCCTACTCTCCTCCTCTCTTGTCACCTCATCACACTTACGTTTACAGGACTTCTCCAGAAGCATGGTCAAGTGATATTGATTGTGCACCCTGCGCTATCAATAGTGCCCCACTTGTAATCTGTGCTGAAATATATTAAAAGTAATTTTACATGGCAAAAGGTTAAGACTTTTCAATTTACTTCTGTTATCATATTCACTTGTTTTTATTTTAGTATACTTTGTTCAACAACATACCTAATTAGGCTTGTGAGCGTGCACGTCTGGAGCACTATATAGCAACATGTTTCCAAAAATGCTCTTAACACACGTTAGAGCACTAGATGGCAGCATTGTTTGCACAACTTATAACATTGTTAAAAGCATTATTGTAAAACGGATGCTATATACTGCTTTAGATATGTACATGCTCCTGAGCCCACCTTAACCCCTTAATGACCGGACCATTTTTCAATTTTCTTACCCTTAATGACAATGGCTATTTTTACATTTCTGCAGTGTTTGTGTTTAGCTGTAATTTCCCTCTTACTCATTTACTGTACCCACACATATTATATACCGTTTTTCTCGCCATTAAATGGACTTTCTAAGGATACCATTATTTTCATCATATCTTATAATTTCCTATAAAAAAATATAAAATATGAGGAAAAAATTGAAAAAAACACACTTTTTCTAACTTTGACCCCCAAAATCTGTTACACATCTACAATCACCAAAAAACACCTATGCTAAATAGTTTCTAAATTTTGTCCTGAGTTTAGAAATACCCAATGTTTACATGTTCTTTACTTTTTTTGCAAGTTATAGGGCCATAAATACAAGTAGCACTTTGCTATTTCCAAACAACTTTTTTTTCAAAATTAGCGCTAGTTACATTGGAACCCTGATATCTGTCAGGAATACCTGAATATCCCTTGACATGTATATATTTTTTTTTAGAAGACAACCCAAAGTATTGATCTAGGCCCATTTTGGTATATTTCATGCCACCATTTCACCGCCAAATGTCATCAAATAAAAAAAAAAGTTCACTTTTTCACAAATTTTGTCACAAACTTTAGGTTTCCCACTGAAATTATTTACAAACAGCTTCTGCAATTAAGGCACAAATGGTTGTAAATGCTTCTTTGGGATCCCCTTTGTTCAGAAATAGCAGACTTATATGGCTTTGGGGTTGCTTTTTGGTAAGTAGAAGGCCGCTAAATGCTGCTGCGCACCACACGTAAATTATGCCCAGCAGTTAAGGGGTTAATTAGGTAGGTTGTAGGGAGCTTGCAGGGTTAATTTTAGCTTTAGGGTAGAGATCAGCCTCCCACCTGACACATCCCACCCCCTGATCCCTCCCAAACAGTTCTCTTCCCTCCCCCACCCCACAATTGTCCCCACCATCTTAAGTACTGGCAGAAAGTCTGCCAGTACTAAATAAAAGGAGTTTTTCTTTTTTTTAATAAAAAAAAATAAAATGTTTTAGCTGTGATGGACTCCTGCCTTAGCCCGAACCTCCATGATCCCCCCCCCCCAGCTCTCTAACCCTCTCCCCTACCTAATTGCCGCCATCTTGGGTACTGGCAGCTGTCTGCCAGTACCCAATTTGCCCCAAAAACAAGTGTTTTTTTGATATTTTTTTGCCATTTTTAAATGTTTTCTGTAGTGTAGCAGCCCCCCACAATACCCCAACCCCCTCCCCCTCCCAGATCCTTATATATTTATTTTTTCCCCCCTCTTCCCTCCTCATTGGTGTCAGTGGGTAGCTAATCGCGCGCGCGCATGCGCGCACGCGCACGCTCCCGGCACCCGGCGTGCACATTGCACTTACAGGAGCCGGATGCCGGGTAGCGATGGGCCGCCCACCCGCCTCCCTGTTATGCTCCCACCCACCAACGAACCGGCACCATCGCTACCGGTGCAGAGAGGGCCACAGAGTGGCTCTCTCTGCATCGGAGTCTTCTGAAAGGGTATTGCAGGATGCCTCCATATGGAGGCATCACTGCAATACCCTGAGAGCTGCTGGAAGCGATTGCGATCGCTTCCAGCACTCTCTTAGACAACTGACGTACCAGGTACGTCTATTGTCATTAACTGTAAGTTAATGCATGACGTACCTGGTACGTCAGTTGTCATTAAGGGGTTAAGTATAAAGTCAATTTGATAAGAGAACTTAAATTCAATAATGTTTTTTTATTTTGTTTTTTAAATTATATGCTCTATCTGAATTATGAAAGAAAAATTTTGCACAAATCATACGTAAGTATGTACTGCCCACTGGCTGATAGGATCAACTCCCACCCCAGTACTGAGAGAGGCTACAAGGCACCATAAATATATATTTATATATGGTTAAGGTATAATCAATCAATTATTTAGCCGGTTCACATTCAATAAGATATCATATGGATCTTTACTAAAGGGTGCATAATGTAATGACAACTTGAATTAGGTAGAAACATAATAGGATTATTCTTAGTTTTAACTAACCTCATCAAACAGATAAGGCAAATGAACACCTGAATTAGGTAGAAACATAATAGGACTGTTCTTAGTTATAACTAACCGTCAAACAGATAAGGCAAATGACCACCTGAATTACTTAGAACATAATAGGATTATTCTTAGTTATAACTAACCTCATCAAACAGATAAGGCAAATGACCACCTGAATTACGTAGAAACATAATAGGATTATTCTTAGTTATAACTAACCTCATCAAACAGATAAGGCAAATGACCACCTGAATTAGGTAGAAACATAATAGGTCTGTTGTTAGTTATAACTAATCGTCAAACAGTTAAGGCAAAAGACCACAAGAACATATCTAGAAGTTCCTTCATACAATACCATATTGAGTCTGAAGACACTGATTTATAGGTAGGTACGTTTAAGTTTACCTTTACCTTATTTTCTTGTGGTAAGTACATAAATATTCACTTGTAGTTTTGTACTAAATGGACCTTATGAAGGGTATGGTTAGGAAAAAAACATTATTTGCAATCTTGAATCGAGAAATGAAATTAACCCAGATACAAACAGATGGGGAAGTAACCAGTAATTATTATGAACAGCCAGATCTGAAAAACAGGTTTCCAGTGGCCAATCCACAGCAAAAGAAGGGCTTTATTATGGTCTTGCCTGATCTTAAATCACCTGTGGAAGCACGGCTATTGCAGGTAGGACATGCACTAGTCTTATTCCCCAGCTTTGCATTTACTACAAATCTCCCAAGATCCCTGATTCAGGAGCAATATCTGCATCTGCATTGCAGTTCTCTCTTGATAGGCCTTTTGATAATACTTGTCCAACTCACTGTATATGTTAACCAGGGGAGTGTTTTGCAGTACTGATCTTTAAATAACAATATCCCCTTTTTAAGAATCAATTGTGTACTGCTGGAGAAGAGAGTAAGGACAGATTCACACTTCAGACACTGAGCAGGTTTGATGGGCTTTCTGCCATTTAAATCTATCCTTATGTGATTCTATTTAAAAACAGATTTAAAGGGACAGTCTACAACAACATTGTTATTGTTTAAAAGGATAGATAACGCCTTTATTACCCATTCCCCAGCTTTGCACAACCAACATTGTTATATTAATATACTTTATAGCCTTTAAACCTCTAAACGTCTGCCTGCTCTTATCAAATGCTTTTTATTAGCTTTTCACAACAAGACAGTACTAATTCATGTGTGCCATATAGATAGCATTATGCTCACTCCCGTAGAGTTTTGCAGGACACAGCACTATTTGGATAAAATGCAAGTCAATAGATAATACATAAATAACCTTGAGTTAAGGGGCAGTCTGCAGTGGCTTAGATACAAGTTAATCACAGAAGTAAAACGTATATTAATATAATCATGTTGGCATTGCAAAACTGGGAAATCTGTAATAAAGGAATTATTTATCTTTTTAAACAATAATAATTTTGGAATAGACTGTCCCATGTATGGAATTGGAGATCATGGGGCCTATCTATCAAGCTCCGAATGGATGCCCCGTGTTTCTGGCGAGCCTGCAGGCTCGCCAGAAACAGCAGTTATGAAGCAGCGGTCACAAAGACCGCTGCTCCATAACCTGTCCGCCTGCTCTGAGCAGGCAGACAGACATCGCCGGAAATCAACGTGATCAAGTACGATCGGGTTGATTGACACCTCCCTGCTGGCGGCCCATTGGCCGCGAGTCTGCAGGGGGCGGCGTTGCACCAGCAGTTCTGGTGAGCTGCTGGTGCAATGCTGAATACGGAGAGCGTATTGCTCTCCGTATTCAGCGAAGTCTGGCGGACCTGATCCGCACTTTGGTAAATAGAGGCCCATGTATGTGAGTGCACCTTGGTCTATACAATAATTCAGATATATCATCACATGATGTTACAGATGATATATATATATTTTGCAAACAAAATTAATGACATTGATTAGTATGGTATAATATTATTTTTATTAACTAAAAAATAAAAGTTAGACTATATGGCTCCACATGTGCAAAAGCTTCACACCCCTTTTTTGCTGTTTCTGTTTAGTAACAGATACATATACAAAAATCTTTTGTACCTGGAAGATCAAAGTTGCTTTAAATTTAACTTTTATATATATATTTTGTTTCATTGTCTACAAATTTTAATATTGAATTTCTGCTGAAAAGGTATGAGGATCCTTTACACGTTTACAGTATCTCTGTATTTTGTGGCTTTCTTTTGTCATCCTTAAATCTATTTTGTTATTTGTCTATTTCCAAGAAATTTCCAGAAAAATGTTCAACCTTTAAAAACACAATTTGTTTGAGCCAAACAGTTTAATAATGCTGCTTCAAAGCTTCTTGACTGTCCTAGCGCAAAAATAATAATAGAGACAGGATAGATACATGTGGACAGGATAGAAAAGGAGATTACATAAAGAGAATAACCACATCCCATAAATCCATGGGAATTTCTGAATATATACAGGTAAATCAGAGGCTTGTGTGGTACAAACTGGTAAGATTATCTGTCTATATTGCAGTTTTTTCTTGCTGTGCCTTTTGATCAGGCTTGTCCAACACACTATATATGTTTGAACCAGGAGAGGGGTCCCATTTTAAAAATCAACACAGTACTTCTGAAGAAAAGATGGTGAGGACAGATTAAAACTTCAGACCGTAGGTGGGTTTAATGGGCCTTCTGCCATTTAAATCTATGCTTATGTGTTTTTATGTTTCTACTTCAAAACAGGTTTTATGAGGGAGCATCACATCATGTTACCAGGCAGATGGTATCATTTTCATTTATTTTTATTTATTTTTTTGCAAACAACAGCAAAGACATAACTTGGGAAAGTGCTAGTGATATGAATTGTATTCACATCCATTGATATTTCTGAATATATACTAGTGTATCAGAGGCCAGTATGGAAAAGCACAAACCAGTAAAAAATAAACCGTAAAAGCAGTAAAAGGGGAGGGCCAAAGCTTTGCAGTAGCAGAAATCTTAACTGAGAGGGGTCACAATGTTCTCTCTTCATCTGTACAATACACAAGCAGTAGAGCTACCACTTTTCCCACCATATAAACATTTGATCCTGTATATGAGGAAAAAGGAAAATTAGACTATTTTTTATAAACATAATGGGGCGTATGGAGCTTGAAATCCCGTGTTTCTGGCGAGTCTACAGTTTTGCCAGAAACACAAGTTATGAAGCAGTGGTCTAAAGACCGCTGCACCATAACCTGTTTGCATGCTCTGAGGAGGTGGACAGAACTCGCAAAAAATCAACCCAATCGAATATGATCGGATTGATTGACACCCCCTGCTAGCGGCCTATTGGCCACGAATCTGCAGGGGGCGGCATTGCACCAGCAGTTCACAAGAACTGCTGGTGCAATGATAAATGCCGACAGCGTACGCTGTCTGCATTTATCGATGTGCAGCCGACATGATCCGCAATATCGGATCATGTCGGTCTGCACCTTGTTAAATAGGCCCCAATGTATCTACAATAAATAACCAGATATAGCTATATGCTAGCATCTGGAGTTTTATAAGAGATGTCTAGTTTTTGTCACCGTAGTATTAGCTACAACTTTGTATAATTTATTTGCTGTCTGTATAGTTTGTTTAACAAACAACTGCTTTGTCTGACACTAACTGCTTATTTGTCACATTCATATGATCCGCAGTTTTCCAAATATATTTTGTAGACCGTTAAGTAATTAATCATTTGTTCTGCCCACTTAATTTCAATAACCAGAATGCAATTTCCAGTACATTAAATAATCTGCAGCAGGACAAACAAGTAATTGGGAACACATTAAAGAGATTTTTATATACAATGTTTAATTATGTATAGTGAAACATCTTTACAATATTTACAATATTCATTATTTATTTTGGCCTCTTTTAGCTTTGCAAATTGTGGATTTTCTAATTATCAGAATTCAAAATACACCCTGCTGACTTCTCAAGGCTAACTCTACTACATATATTTCCCTAACTGTCTTTAGCTGATAACAACTGTGAAACAATTAACTTTATACTAACACAGATCTTTATACTAACATTATGACCATCGCTAGCCTTGTTGTCTGAAGACTATAGCCCAGATTGGTTCCTCCAAATATAGGTTGAAAAAATCCACCATTAAAGATACATGGGTAGCACTCAAGGTTCCTTAGTATATATTTATTAACTCAAAATGTAGATTCAAACTACAGTAGATATGTTAGTGCAACTAAAATATAACTTTTAATATATAAAATTGGACAAATATAAAAACATCCTCTTATGTTAGCAAATGACAAAATTGCTAAAATGAAAGTTTCCTATGAATGGCACAATTGACCAAATAATACAGCATAAACACTGAAAGTATAGAAAGCTATTTGGTTTCTCAGTGGGTATATATATTATCACTAGAGTGATTAGGTTTGGTAAGATTGCAAACACAATATCATGCGTAATATCTCTTTAAATAAAGAGATTTCACATGCTATGCATATAAAAATGAGCTTGGATACTGTATATTACAGACTGTGGGGCCGATTTATCAAAGTGTCAATCTAGGCGCATCCGCTGGAGTCAACACGCTCGCCAGATATTGCTGCCGCGAATCTACAATCAACAGTCTTATTTATCAACACGTCTGTCAAATACACGCACGTCAAGTCCGGCGTGATTAGCATCAGACTGTTAATAAATAAGAGTCATCGATGTCGCGGATATCTTCATCTATCAAATGATCTACTCTGAATGTCCATCAAATGAACATAGTTTATTCTTGGGAACTGCTGGTGCAATACCACCCTCTGCAGATTCGCTAGTAGGGGGTGTCAATCAGCCCGATCGTACATGATCGGGCGGATTGCTATATACCACCTCAGAAACGGTGTATGAGTTTAGGAGCAGCAGTCTATGCCTTTCTGCTTAAGATTATATTGAATCAAACATCATTTGCAGATTTTATTGGATTATAATACTCTTACAAATGTTGACTAATTATGTATTTTCTGATAATTAATATGCCTGATCTTTTTTGGTTATTTTCATGTGACAACCAATTGTTGATGATGTGAAAGTGACAGCCATTGTATGTCCTAGCAATTATAATACACAATCTAAAAAATGTCACTTACAATTTTTGACAATTGATTTGATAACCTTGTTATCTGTTTTTTGCGCTTCATATGTATCCCAGATATGCGGTACGTGCGTCCTATCATCTCATGAATTAATAATTTGTCCCCTTGCTTTGTAATGAACTCTACGACAGAGAGATGAAGCATAACCCATAAGTAGGGTAACATCTCCCTACTTGATTTAATTTAGTAATAAGGGCAGATCTTAATATATTTTGATATCACAAAAGGTTAAACATTTTTATTATACTTCATGATTCAGATGGTTCATTATATCAATATCCTCTGCGTCATAAAAGTATAGCAAATCTAGAAATATTCTGCATGTTCATTAACTGTCTGCGATGACAAACAGCATAGAACAAAACCTTTTCAGACTCCCAGTGATTTCTATGGCATTCGCGGCCTCAGAGGTTTGCAGTTTGAAGGATAGGTATGCTGCATCGGAATAGACGTGAGCGTACATGTTAAATGTTTGATAAATTGGTGAGAGAGTCAAATAGAGTCAAATGTGAAGGTGGATGATCAGTATTACTCTCGAATAATGCAAGCAATGATTTGCATCAGATTGATCTTGCGGGAGCGTATATTATGTTGAACATTTCAACATTGACGCTGTGTTAAGTACGGCGGATCAACTTTGCATCTAATTTGACGCGGACTTCCAGCGCATTCACAGTTGAAGCTTTGATAAATTGGCCCCTGTGACTAATAATACTAATCAATCTTGTTGAAATTAGTATTATAAGTCACAGTCTGTTATTTACAGTATCCAAGCTCACGTATATATGCAAAGCATGTGAAAACATAAATTATGCTTACCAGATAATTTCCTTTCCTTCTGTATGAGGAGAGTCTACGGCTTCATTCCTTACTTTGGGAATACAGAACCTGGCCACCAGGAGGAGGCAAAGACACCCCAGTCAAAGGTTTAAATACCTCCCCCATTTTCCTCATCCCCCAGTCATTCTGCTGAGGGAACAAGGAACAGTAGGAGAAATATCAGGGTATAAATGGTGCCAGAAGAACAAAACCAAATTTAAGTCCGCCCAACGGAGAATTCCAGCAGGGGCCATGGACTCGCCTCATACAGAAGGAAAGTAAATTATTTAGTAAGCATAATTTATGTTTTCCTTCTTAATATAAGGAGAGTCCACGGCTTCATTGCTTACTTGTGGGAAACATATATCCAAGCTCTAGAGGACACTGAATGAAAACGGGAGGGTAAAAAGAGAGGCGGACCCTGTTCTGAGGGCACCACAGCCTGTAAAAACCCTTTCTCCCAAAAGCTGCTTCTGTCAAAGCAAAAACGCCAAATATGTAAAATTTTGAAAAAATATGTAAGGAAGACCAGGCAGTTTCCTACAAATCTGATCCCTAAAGGCCTTATTCTCAAAACCCAAGAGGAAACCGCAGCTCTAGTTGAATGAGCCTTAAGTCTCCTCAACCAGAAAAACAAGGAAGTGGACAAGGCTTCCTGCCCATTATGCTTCCCAGAATAGACACAAACAAGGAAGAAGTTTGACAAAACTACTTTGTAGCCTGAAGTTAGAACTTCAAGGCCCGAACCACATCCAAGTTATGAAATCACCCCTCCTTCGAAGAAGAAGGATTAGGATCCAAGGAAGGAACCACAAACGGAGAAAACCATCTCACTGACGTCTGCTCCTGCTAGGATCGATCATCCACTACAAAGAGCGACATGGCAAAAAAAAAGAAGGTTAAAAGAAACCTCTAAGGAATGCTAGATGTCTAGCATATTCAGGATGAAAAGGTCGGAGCCCCTCCTGGGTTCAAACCCACCTTCTGCTACATAAACGGTGGAGCTAACACTGACACCTTGAAAGCCTGATCGGCTTCCCCATCCGACACAAACATTTGAGCAGGGAATGATTGTAGGGGACATCCGAACCTGAAGAGTACACTCATAGAGAGGGTAGCTGGCAATGAGCCAATGTGGGCTTCCGCCCACCACCAAACACGAAACCCTCCCATTTAGCAGGAGAAACTCTCCTTCTTCAAAAGAAAGTCTCCCCACTCAGAGGTCCTAACTGGTACGAACCCAGAAGACCAAATCCTCCAAGCAGAATGCTCGCTGAGGAACCAAAGGAATAATTGGAAGGAAACTCCCAACCCACAGACCTCCCTAAGACACTCTCTCCCCACGTACAAGGAAGCGAAAAAGGTCAAAACGGCCCCGGGAGAACTAAGAGAAAAATTTCTCAGAACAGGGAGATCTGAACGGAACACTGGGAATTGATTTCCCCCACCGGTATTCCATGTAAGTCTGTTAAGACAGAATCAACAACACCATGCAGAAGTCACGGCCTTGGCTGTGTCTATCACTCTCCACTCCTGTGTCAACAAAGACCAGAAGGGGGCTGGAGGGCATAACCCAAAAGTACATTTGCAAGATCCCAGGATTAAAAGAAAGCTGCCACAGCAGGATTCAACGCTAAGCCTTCCGCTTGCTAGGCAGGGTAGATAAAAATCCCTGTCCCTAAGACAAAACCACATACAGATCCACCCTGGTGTCAACATCAGCAACTCAGGTCTAGATCCAACTCTGAGGATCGAAAAGACACAAGAAAATTCCTAAAAGTCTATTAGCAGGCAAAGGTAAGAAACCCAGAAAGGCCAAGACTCTGTAACTACTTTAAAATCTGGAAGCAGGATACTGCCACCTTAAATCCCAGATCCCAAAAACGATCAGAACGAGGTTTACAGTAAGATAAGGTTCCTAAGAATTGAATTTGCACAAAAAGGATGAAACAGGAAAGACATCCTTCTTCCGAACAAAGGAAGAGGGAACCTTACATTCTCCAGCAAAAAGAAGAACTAATAAGCTCTGCTTAAAAATCATAGAACCCAATTAGGATGGGAAGACCCTCTCCCTATTAGGGCATGCACCACCAGTGGAAGAAAATATTCCAGCAGTGCAAAAGATACCAGGACAATGACTCCAAAGGTCCATTGTCTTCTCTGACAATACAATTGCCCAGAAAAGAAGCCTAGTTCCGGCCTCTAGGACCCCTAGATCCATATGATCCAGTACCAAGCACCCATCCCAGATAATACCTAAACAGGTCCAGCCTGTTAACTGGGATAGATGGGCCTGCTGTACCTGGACCGGAATCTAGAAGAAAAAACTCCTCCTTCTAAGTAGAAAGAAGGAACAGACCTAACTAGTATCCACAACAGGTTCTGTCTGTCATCTAGGATACGACGTATCTTCCGGAACACTCCCGGGCTAAAACAAAACTTCTTAAGTTCCAGCAAAGCTAGAACAACTGAATAATCAAATTAAAGAAATTAAGCTCTGAGGCTTAAAATTTTCCTCGAAAATATCGGGGGGAACTATCACCCTGAACATTAATCTATAAGCTTCCACTGGAAGTCTCCAACAATCTCGACCATCAAAGTCGATAATATCAAAAATCCCATGTGATGAAACGTCTTTCTAAGAAGAGTTTCTTAAACAATCCAGAGCTCTTAAAAAAAAAAAAAACAACTTTCCGGAACGGAATAGCTAAGTAACAGAAAAAAAGGCAAGCGTCCACAAGTGATAAGCTGAAAAGGAGTGTGTAAACAAAAACAGGTCCTGTCTGACATACGACACAACCCGCCCATAGAGTTCAGAACTGGGATTTTAAATAAACGATAAAACAAAAAGTAAAGCAAGACGACAAGGAATATCATCATACTCCACTCGTCCATTTAAGATGATTATCTGATTTAGAGGACTGAGATTCAACTGACAGAGCAGTACTGGAAACCTCTAACATTGCCAAAAACTCTCTCAGAAGTAAATGCAGGCGTGCCGATCTAAATCTAAATGCTAAGCCCTTAACAGTCGGAGGACCCAAGTCAGCAGTCTCCGACCCTGGAGGTTCTCCCTCTGAAACCTCAGAAGGAGCCGCATCCCCAGAGGACTGATAGGACACAATCATTATTTTACATGAATGTCATTGGGCAGGAGAGCCTGGATTAACACTTCGCTTGAGCATAGCAGAAATAAGTAACATCACTAAGGCCATATAGAGATGGCCATGCAGAACTGCATAGTAACCTCTAATGGAAACAAACCCCTTACAGGCGAAGGAGGATCGGAACTCGGGAAAAATATGTAGGAACAGAATCTAGGGAACACACCTCAATGGACGAAGAGTCCTCAGAGGCGGATGGCTCAGTGGTCTCTAGCATCTCAACATTGGTTGATGAGAACACTCTATTGCTGCATACGGAACATAATTGAGAGGGCTGGATTACCTGGGCCTCCTCACAATATACTCATGTATCAGGTATCGGAGGGATCCCCCTCTAAATGATCAGAATCATCCATAACTCGTCTATATCAAATTATAGAAATGAAAAAACAACTTGCACCTTATACCCCCAATGGCTGGGGCACTCACCACCCCCTATGGCCCAGACAGATAGAGAAGATGCTCCTCTCCGCAGACACCCGGTCAGGAATCAGAAGCGGGGAAAAAAACGTGACCATTCCCGGTCACATGGTGCTCATGCAGGACCTGCCCCTGCTAAGGAAAAAGCACGCCAGCTTAATATAAAGAAACTGTGCAGCTCTCAAAGTGAAAATAACTTGTATGTTCCGTATCAGCATAAGAGACCAACGTTCTTACACATAAGCAGTCGAAATCACATAAAAAATATGATTAAAAATACCCACTGTTCAATAATCCCCCTCAGGAGATATTAACCCTTGATTCCATAAAGATAAAGGAGTCCCACTGTGACCCTGTCTTCTATCATTAAAATGTGAGTAAAATAATGAAACGATCCTACCATGGAACAGTGACACGGCCCTTCAAGTTTGACAGATTGTAGCAGCGCTTCTGATATGGACTTGAGTGAAAAAAGCAGGCAGCGAAACTCGTCAATGCTGATTTCTTAAGGAGCTGTTAATATGAGTCTGGATTGGTTTGCAGAAAGACTCTCCCTGCATCTCCAGACTCTAACTTTCATCAATGCTCTCACTGAGAGGCTGACAAGACTACTTAAAACTCCAGTCTCATCTCGAAGGGCAGATACCCTTCCTAAAGAACTACTCCGAAATCTTCTGACACTTCTCTGCCAACCTTTTGTAACGAAAGAAAAAGAATGTCTGGAGGATGAGGGAAGTGGGGGAGGTATTTAAGCCTTTGGCTGGGGTGTCTTTGCCTCTTCCTGGCAGTGACGTGCACTCATAGGAGGCAGGTGAGTCAGCGCGTCCCCTGGCCAATGTGGTGTATTACACCCTTTTTAATTAAAAAAAAATGTTTTTCCAATTTTTTTTAATTTTTTTTAATAAAAATGGTGACCCTCCCTACCCCCCCACCCCCTCCACCAAATTCAGTAGTGCAGTGTGTATTAAACTGTATTTACATATGTTAAAAAACTGTAATAAAGTAATTCAATTTACATTCATATTGCGCAAGAGGAGGCCAGCCAGCTACCCTTCCATTGTGCAATATGAATGTATTTGGTTGTATGGGCCGCTAGAGACTGCCACCCAGTGGCGAATAAGATCTATTGCAGTCTCTTTTGTGGCCCATACTGCTCCCACCGGAGGCTTGTCTCTTCAAGCCTCGGGAGCCCTCAGCCCTTTCTGCCCTGCCTCAGCCAATCAGACATGAGCATTTCTGATTCTGGGCTGACTACTGTCGGGCGGGAATTTGAGAGGCACGGATTGAGCGTCGTCTCACGTGCGTCACTGCTGCCTGGGAGAGAAGTAGAAGATGACCGGTCGGCGGTTGGTAACTCACTGTCTGGGACTCTGGAGGACTCTGTCCGTCGTCGACTGTGGGACTCACTCATCAGATCAAGTCTGTCAGCCTGTCAGGATTCAGGAAGGAAGTCCTCAGGAGGAGCAGGAGCGGTGATCTGTTTGTCACAGTCTTATTGCCTCGGGTTTGCAGGTTAGTAGTCTGGGAGCAGTTAGTTACTGAGAGTTTGTACTTTACTCTGCACACTGTAAGAAGGACGGACCCAAAACACACACACAGGCTGCACCTTACTAGAAGTCACCCAAAACACGCAACCCCCAGACAATATCTGTGGCGAACATGCATAGAAAAGGCAGCCCTGAGATACAGTTCCAAGCCGTCTGCCTTACCCTGCCCTGAGGTGCTTAGTTTGCTATACAACAACACACATACTGCCCGCCCCGGCCTGGAGATACACAATCCGGTATGTAACTCTCTCACATACACATAATGCCCAGCACACACATGTACACACATTCACTCTTCTTATTACCTATACACAAACACAATACTGCCCACCCTCCCATGATATATACACCACGTTGGGCCAGTGGACACTCAGGCGGCGGGCTGTGGCTCTCAGAGACTAAGGCTTCTGGTGGTGTGGGGTGAGGGTCACGGTCGGTGACTGGGGTCAGAGGAGAGGACAGTGGGACCTCTGACACCACACTTGTGTAACATATTTCACACTTACACACAGCCTACTCATTCACAAATCCTTCTTGTACCAAATGCCAGTTAAGTCTTTTGTTGAAAGAATTATTGGATATGTGAATGGGAATAAAAAAGACTTGTATCGGGAACAGGGACAATCCTGTTTTGTAACTGTCCTGTTTGATGTATAATGACAGGAATTAATCATTTTATTTAACAGAATTACTCTTTGTTATGTAAAGGAAAACCTCAATTACCTTTTTTCAGCTAAATCTTCCTGTGACCCTAAACATCAGTAAACTGTTTAATGGAAAACTTTTGAGAAAAAAGACGTGAAGGTTTTGGTTAAATAATCTATAATGTATTTGTATGTATTTATATTGATTAACAATAAAAAAAAAAATACTCGTCCAATAATAAAGAAATACATTTTTCAGCTCATAAAAATACAGCCAGGCTGCAATACAGTTTCTGAGAGAACGCTTGTCTTTCTCTATGTGTTTACAATACAGCTAGGATTTGGATAGGAGGAGAACGTAGAGAAAAAGTGGCAAGTTATATTATGTGATGAGATTGAGAGAGACAAAATATCAAGTCATTTAACACTGAGTACTAAAAAATCACTTAGAAATATTATCTAAAGGTATTATTGTTTTTTTTTCTGTCAAAATTATCACTAGCACTGCTGCAAAGCCATGTCTTTCCCCCCCTGCATAGGGGTTAAACACATAGTTAAAGCTCTGCATGGTCCGGAGCAGAAACTGCTGCTGATCCAATCAGCAGTGCTAGTCGTACTACCCAGCTGTGCAACTAGCGCTGATGATTGGATTAGAGTACATTTCTACTTGGGACCAGCAGTATATCATTATAATAGCTCTTTAAAGCCCACTGAAGTGCATCATAAATTTCATCAGAAGCATTTAGCAATCTAATCTCATTTTACAATATTTTATTTTTAAAGTTATCACTGCCGATGCCTGTAGTGCGCTTGCACGTGATGATGACCTCAGGCGTGAAATAAAGTATCTCCTTGTAAACTAATGTATTTCCGTCTGTAGTGCATTATCTATTTCAGTAAACATACAAAAAAAGTGCGCAGTACAAGATAATATAACAAGTGCACCGTATATATATGATGGATTTTTTCATAAAAAATATATCTATATGTACATATACACACACACACACACATGTATATATTTAATTATATATAGGTATAGATATATACAAATATATAAAAAAATATATACAAATATATATAAAAAGTGAATGTTCTATGTATTTAAAAATACATAGAACATTCACTGCTATGTGCAGAACATTGGAATGTGAAATATTTACAGTAAATAATACACAGTATAACACTTATTGCACAAATACGTTTTAACATGTTTTCACCTACTTAACTGTAAATGGCTCCAATGCACACACACACATATATATATATATATAAATATAAAAAAAATTATGTGTTTATATGTGTATATATGTCTGTAAAGATATAAATACACATATAAATACATAAATATATATGTATACATATATAGACATACATACATACATACACACATATATACATACATGCATACATAGTTTTCCAAGACACCATTTAAAGGGACATGAAACCCATATGTTTTCTTTCATGATTTAGAAAGAGCATGCAATTTTAAATAACTTTCCAATTTACATCTAATATCTAATTATCCTTTTGATATCCTTTGTTGAAAATCATATCTAAATATGCTCAGTAGCTGCTGATTGGTTCACTGCACATAGATACCTCATGTGATTGGCTCACCCATGTGCATTGCTATTTCTTCAACAAAGGATATCTAAAGAATGAAGGCGTATCCTAGCCACTGCCTCACCAGCCTCTGATGTCACCGCACGTCACTGCCTCCTGGTGGCCCGGTTCTGTATTCCCACAAGTAAGGAATGAAGGTGTGGACTCTCCTCATATTAAGAAGTAAATCTCTTTATTTAAAGAGATATTACGCAGGATATTGTGTATGCAATCTAACCAAACCCAATCACTCTAGTGATAATATATATATATATATATATATATATATATATATATATATATATATATATATATATATATATACCCACAGAAAAACCAAATAGCTTTCTATACTTCCAGTGTTTATGCTGTATTATTTGGTTAATTGTGCCATTCATAGGAGACTTTCATTTTAGCAATTTTGTCATTTGCTAACATAAGGATGCTTTTATATTTGTCCCATATTATGTATTTGTATATAATAAAAAGTTATATTTTATTTGCACCAACACACCAACTGTAGTTTGAATTTACATTTTTAGTTAATAAATATATACTAAGGAACCTTGAGTGCTACCCATGTATCCTTAATGGTGGATTTTTTCAATCATACCTAGTTTTCTAATTTCTATTGATACATAGCACCTCCAACCCTCAATATAACAATTACAGATACATATTAGTGGAATTTAAGTTTCCAAACACATCTTGGGAGTGCCATTAGTATTGTCTCTTTTTTAGTTCAAATGGTGCGTGAAGTTTGACTATTGATAAAAAAATGCAGTAAAAAGGATGTATGGTTTTCAAAACAGTTAGATTTGGTTTAGCTATGTTATTCTATGGCAACACAACAGAAGTGTCTTGTAATTACAAGGTGTTTACTGTACCTTTAATGGGAAAAACATTTTGCAGTATGTGTCCCTTTAACACCTGAAAAGGAGTTAAACTATTTCCTGCCATGTAGTGATACAGATGTCTACCTAGGTATCTCTTCAGCATAGAACATCAAGGGAACAAAGATAATTTGATAATAGAAGTAAAATGTAAAATAATTTTATAAGGGTATGCTCTGTCTGAATCACAAAATATTTTTGGGGGGTTTTAATATCCCTTTAAACAAGCTGTCTATAAACATCTTCATTCAAATGTATCTGTGTCTACTTAGTCATGAGCACTCTCTACTGGCCAGCACCTGGCCTTTTATAATAATTTCAAATATCACCAAATTTACAAACGTGCAGCATGTTGTTCTGTGACATTGTAATGAAATGGGAATGTGCTCTCATATATTCGCTACATATTCCTATAGGCAAAACAAAGGGAACCCAAACATGTGACTCATCTATGTGGCTGACAGCTAAAGTTGGATGAGAACTCATCTCTTCCCTGTCTAGAGGGATCTTTGGTACATATGTATAAGATTTGTTGTGTATATGTAGCATTGAAGTGCAATATATATTGCTAATGTGTTTAATTTTAAAGTTGTTTATATACAAAGCCTGAGGCTATGACTACGGCTAATGCTGAAACGCGTTAGCATCATGGGCATTGCAAGTTACGTTTTATTCAAAACGGATGAACTGGTGCTCCTGATTTGTGCTGCTAACACCTTAAAATTTATAAATTGTCTGGTATTTTGGAGCTGGGCTGACCTTACTAGGTGGGAGCAGACTGATATACTTCAGGAAAGTTCTCCTATATGAAAAGCCAAACTGGGCTAAAAGAAGCTGATTCTAAGTGGCAACTTGCCATAGAACAAGCTACAAAGTGGTTGTTTGTCCCTGGTAGAGCACTTCTATTTCTGTTTGTATTTGTATTATGATCCTGGGGAAGTTTCCCTAAGGGTGATGGGAAAACCAGACGTGGACTCCTTGCCCAGTGTGCGTAGAGGGATATGGCTTCTCCTCACTGACAAATGATCGGCTGGGGTTGTCATGTTCCTTGTTCAGAGGAGAATTGCCTGGTATTTCTGGGCTGGACTAACCTTTGTAGGTGGGATCAGACTGATGTACTTCAGGAGAGTTCTCCTCTGTGAAAAACATAATTGAGGTAAAAGAGGCTGCTTCAGAGGTGATAACTTGCCATAGAACAAGCTACTGAGCTGTTGTTCATTCCTGGTAGAGCACTTCTCGTTCTGTATACAATTTATAAACTATTTCAGGAGTTGTTTAATGTCCCTGGCGCTGAGTAATATAAATGCACCATGCACAGGTTACCTCTGTTAATAAAGCACAGTCATGATGCATATACACCAATCAGGTATTGCATATTTGAACTCTGAAGGCAAATAAATTGTGCGGATATCAGAAATAAAAAGTAAATCAGTGGCGTATTTAGGTTTTGTGCTGCCCTAGGTACTCATAATTCTGCTGCCCCCACCCCTAAAGGTTTAAGGCCTTTTTGGCCATAATATTTTTTGATTAAGGAGTAATTTGAAATTTTTTATGGCATTTCCAAAATAAATGTTCACTCACACACACATATACACATAGTTATATACATACACTTGCCCAGACACATACATACATACACAAACACACACACCTAGCTATTGCTCCAATATAGATAAAACTCCTCAAACACAGATTTCTTGAAAAACTACTTTCCCAAACGAAATACTTAGTGCTGAAGGCCGACAGAACAAAAGGCTGAATCAAAGAAAGGTTCAGAGATACCTCTAAACTGCAGTCTCTGATTATACCCCCTAAAATGTATGTTCTTTGGGCAAAATCTTCCATTATGTACAGTACCTGTATAATACTTCTATAATAACCATAAGCTTCTTACAAATGTAGCCATAAAGAAGTGTTGCCCCCTTCCAATCTGCCGCCCTAGGCAGGTGCCTTGTTTGCCTAGGCCAAAATACGCCCCTGTTAGTAGCTGTAGTCCAGTTCCATTATGCCTTGTCTCAAATATAGACAATCAACATCAGGCATTCTAAAACTGCCGCCCAAGACCATACAACTACAGATGCTTTTTCAACGGACACTACTTTCCACATTCAAAAACTTTTTGTGGCAAATTTCTTGAGGGAGGCAACCACATATAAACCTGTATATCATAGGACATGATAACCATATGAAAAAGTGACATCAGCTCCTTACATATAGAGTCTCTGTGTCCCATTAATGTAAAGAACAATTCTTATAATTCCCCTGCAACTATTGTCAGTAACTGAGAATGAGCTACACATGATTCTTTCCTGCCGTTTCTGGAATGAATACCAATATGGCACATCAAAGCTTGTCCATATCACTCATTTCTGTGACCTTCATCCATCAGGCTGTAGAAGAAATTCAAATCATTGCTGAAATACAAAAAGGCTAAACTGAAGCTATTATGTTTACTGTCACAAAATAGTGTTGGTAAGATCAAAATGTAACACAAATAACAGATTGTATTCATAAGCAAATGGTCCTTAACCATAAGGTTTGTTTACAGACAGGATACAAACTTTATGGAAACTGTAATTAGATTTTACATCTTTATATTTAATTACTTTAGAATTGCTTATTTGTTAAAAAAAATAGTTGCATGACAGGGAGATTTCACAAAAAAAGGCAACAAAATGCTTTCCATTTATAACTGAAAAAATCATTTATATGGATTACTGCTATATGAAGATAGTCAAACGTATATATTATTATTGAAAGGGAAATAAGTGTATTTCAGTTTTTTACACCTGTATTCTAGAGCAATGTCTGCTCAGGGATCTTCCATCACATCAGTATATAGTCTGAATACAGGTGCATGATGCATATGTATATATGCTCAATATACCTGTGGCACAGTAAAAGTTGTCACTAAAAAACAGTGCTAGCTTTTTATAGAAACTATTTTGGTAATAAACGTTTATAAAAAAAAATACATCTATTCAAAATTGAAATGCACCGATGCCTTATATGCTTTGTATTGCTGAAAAAAAAGCAAAATAAGAGTAATATCCACATATTCACAATTTTCTAATGGAACAAAGCTAAACAACAAGCTATACACACACAAGGCCATGAAGCAAATATATCCAGGACATGAAAGATTCGTCATTGCACTTTAAGTTCAGCAATCTTTTCACTGTGAACATATATACACAAGAGGAACAGTGTGAATGCAATCTATTGCCTCACACACCAGCAGCTTGACACAAACAGACAATCAGAAAGACAAGTTTTTATGCCTGCTGATTAGAAATAACCAGACTGAAAAATAATATTATATACTGTATGCCTCTAAACTGGCTCTTGCTTTTGTATATAGCTGGGTGACTTTAATTCTCACTTGGGCATAGCTGGCATAAAAGAGGCATAGAAGTGCAGATCACCTGGACTTTTATGGGCCGTGCCCATAGCTGGCATAAAAGGGGTGTATGTATCTTATTTGGCTTCACTGAGGCACATAGCTGGAATAAAGGGTTCTGCAGGGGCTATGCATCTGGTTTGAGGTCTCACACTGACATGTTGTTGGGCTACTAATCTATTTATGTTATTACACAAAAGTAGTCAAGGTATTGCTTTGTATACAAATGCAAAGGGAGGGGAAGTTAATTGTCACTAAATACTCTGGTCATTGATTTCAGTCACGGATCACAACAGTCTGGGAAACATTTTTATGTGTGAGGCTGAAGTAGAAAGGACACAAGGCAGGTCAGTTGTTACACAGTTTCAGGTCACAGTTTTAGCTACCATGGGAAACTGGCAGCCAGTCTGATATAGAGAAAACAGAATACTGTAAATAACTTGCTATTGTGCATTTACTTTGATGCTCTCACATGTATAGCTGCAACACCAGGTATCAAACAGAAAACCATCATTTCACTTTGTGCAGCTGCGTTAGTTTAGAAATGTCAAAAGTGCATCTCTGGTCAGTTATACCCTCTAGGTAACTGCTGTAGCTCAACAGAGTCATTATGGACAATTAAGTGACACTGTCTGTAGAATATTAATATGAGCTAAACAAAGTTATAGATTTCCCCAGGGCACTAAGAAGTTTAATTCAAATGGAAAGATGTGTGTGTGATTTGATAAAATCTCAAGAGCACTATTATTGTCACAATCAGGAATAGTGTAGATCTGTCACATTTCACTTCTTTTCGTTTATGCTTTAAAAAGCTGTAATTAAATTATTTTTTTCAGTGATGTTAAATGCTGCTCACAAACAATGTAATATCATGTTATGGCATGACTTAAATGGACAGTCTACTCCAGAATTTTTATTGTTTAAAAAGATAGATAATCCCTTTATTACCCATTCCAAAGTTTTGCATAACCAACACTGTTATATTAATACACTTTTTACCTCTGTGATTACCTTGTTTCTAAGCCTCTGTAGACTGCCCCCTTATCTCGGTTCTTTTGAGAGACATGCATTTTAGCCAATCAGTGCTGACTCCATGGGAGTAAGTACAATGTTATCTACATGGCACACATGAACTAGCAGTGTCTAACTGTAAAAAACTTTCAAAATGCACTGAGATAAGAAGCAGTTCAACGGCTTAGAAATTAGTATATGAGCCTACCTAGGTTTAGCTTTCCACAAAGAATACCAAGGGCGCGATCACATATACGGCGCAGGTTTCGGCACAAGCGTGGGAACCTGCGCTGTCTGTAATTTCACCTCGCACATCGGGGTATTACATAAACCCCGCCGGCAGTTCATAAAGTGTCAAAAGTCGGATAAACTAGTGATGTCCAGAAATGAGCGTAACTACAAATTTCTGGAGTCGCTAGTGACTTACGGCACTTTAGAAACTGCCGGCGCATAAGAAAAGTAAATAAAATAATAAATCTTGCGTAAAAGTCTAACACGTCTCATAAAAAATAAGCCAGAGACGTAAAACCCATATATCCACAATCCCCCCCTCTCATTACTAATATTAAATGTATTAACCCCTAGACCGACAACCCCGCACAACGCAATATGCCTATTTAAACTATTAACCCCTAAATCCACCAACCCCAATATCGCAAACTACCTCTTAAAACTATTAACCCTTAATCTGCCATTAACCCACAACGCAATAAACCTATTCAAGTATTAACCCCTAAACCGCCATAGCCCACATAGCCTATTAAATGTATTAACCACTAATCTGCCGCCGCCAACATCGCCGCCACTATAATAAAGTTATTAACCCCTAAAAATAACCCTAACACCCCCCTAACTTAAATATTATTTAAATACATCTAAATAAAATTACTATTATTAACTAAATTATTCCTATTTAAAACTAAATACTTACCTATAAAATAAACCCTAAGGCCTAGATTTAGAGTTGGGCGGTAGCCATCAAAACCAGCGTTAGAGGCTCCTAACGCTGGTTTTTACCGCCCTCTGGCATTTGGAGTCATTAAAGGGTCTAACGCTCACTTTTCAGCCGCAACTTTTCCATACCGCAGATCCCCTTACGTCAATTGCGTATCCTTTTTATCTTTTCAATGGGATCTTTCTAACGCCGGTATTTAGAGTCTTGGCTGAAGTGAGCGTTAGAAATCTAACGACAAAACTCCAGCCGCAGAAAAAAGTCAGTAGTTAAGAGCTTTCTGGGCTAACGCCGGTTTATAAAGCTCTTAACTAATGTGCTCTAAAGTACACTAACACCCATAAACTACCTATGTACCCCTAAACCGAGGTCCCCCCACATCGCCGCCACTCTATTAAATTTTTTTAACCCCTAATCTGCCGACCGCCACCTACGTTATACTTATGTACCCCTAATCTGCTGCCCCTAACACCGCCGACCCCTATAATATTTATTAACCCCTAACCTGCCCCCCACAACGTCGCCGCCAGCTACCTACAATAATTAACCCCTAATCTGCCGACCGCACGGCGCCGCTACCTACGTTATCCTTATGTACCCCTAATCTGCTGCCCCTAACACCGCCGACCCCTATATTATATTTATTAACCCCTAATCTGCCCCCCACAACGTCGCCTCCACCTGCCTACACTTATTAACCCCTAATCTGCTGAGTGGACCCCACCGCTACTATAATAAAGTTATTAACCCCTAATCTGCCTCACTCCCGCCTCAATAACCCTATAATAAATAGTATTAACCCCTAATCTGCCCTCCCTAACATCGCCGACACCTAACTTCAATTACTAACCCCTAATCTGCTGACCGAAACTCGCCGCTACTGTAATAAATGGATTAACCTCTAAAGCTAAGTCTAACCCTAACCCTAACACCCCCCTAAGTTAAATATAATTTAAATCTAACGAAATAAATTAACTCTTATTAAATAAATTATTCCTATTTAAAGCTAAATACTTACCTGTAAAATAAACCCTAATATAGCTACAATATAAATTATAATTATATTATAGCTATTTTAGGATTTATATTTATTTTACAGGTAACTTTGTATTTATTTTAACCAGGTACAATAGCTATTAAATAGTTAAGAACTATTTAATAGCTAAAATAGTTAAAATAATTACAAAATTACCTGTAAAATAAATCCTAACCTAAGTTACAATTAAACCTAACACTACACTATCAATAAATAAATTAAATAAAATACCTACAATTACCTACAATTAAACCTAACACTACACTATCAATACATTAATTAAATACAATACCTACAAATAACTACAATTAAACTAACTAAAGTACAAAAAATAAAAAAGAACTAAGTTACAAAAAATAAAAAAATATTTACAAACATTAGAAAAATATTACAACAATTTTAAACTAATTACACCTACTCTAAGCCCCCTAATGAAATTACAAAGCCCCCCAAAATAAAAAAATGCCCTACCCTATTCTAAATTACAAAAGTTCAAAGCTCTTTTACCTTACCAGCCCTGAACAGGGCCCTTTGCGGGGCATGCCCCAAGAAATTCAGTTCTTTTGCCTGTAAAAAAACACATACAATACCCCCCCCCAACATTACAACCCACCACCCACATACCCCTAATCTAACCCAAACCCCCCTTAAATAAACCTAACACTAAGCCCCTGAAGATCTTCCTACCTTATCTTCACCTCACCGGGTATCACCGATTGGTCCTGGCTCCAAAATCTTCATCCAACCCAAGCGGGGGCTGGCGATCCATAATCCTGCGGCTGAAGAGGTCCAGAAGAGGCTCCAAAGTCTTCATCCTATCCGGGAAGAAGAGGCGATCCGGACCGGCAACCATCTTGATCCAAGCGGCATCTTCTATCTTCATCTGATGAGGAACGGCTCCATCGTGAAGACCTCCAGCGCGGATCAATCTTCTTCCGACGACGTCCAACTGAAGAATGACGGTTCCTTTAAGGGACGTCATCCAAGATGGCGTCCCTCGAATTCTGATTGGCTGATAGGATTCTATCAGCCAATCGGAATTAAGGTAGGAAAATTCTGATTGGCTGATGGAATCAGCCAATCAGAATCAAGTTCAATCAGATTGAGCTCACATTCTATTGGCTGATCGGAACACATTGTAGCCTAATACAATATATATATATATATATATATATATATATATATATACACACATACACACAAACACACACATACATGCCTCCTACAAACTACCCCTGCACTGGGAGTAAAAAACAAGCAAAGTTTAAAAATATGTCACACTGTTGTCAGTCTGCTGTGGCACACCTGAGGATCTCTCACGGCACACTAGTGTGCCATGGCACACTGGTTGAAAAACACTGATTTAAAGGAACCGCCGTCGGATGGAAGAGGATGCTCTGCGTCGGATGTCTTCAAGATGGACCCACTCCACTCCGGATGGAAGAAGATAGAAGATGCCACCTGGATGAAGACTTCTGCCGGTCTGGATGTCCTCTTCTGGCCGGATCGGATGAAGACTTCTGTCCCTCTAGAGGTCCACTTGTGCCTGGCTGGGTGAAGACGGCTCAAGGTAGGGAGAGCTTCAAGGGGGTAGTGTTAAGTTTTTTTTTAAGGGGGGATTGAGTGGGTTTTAGAGTAGGGTTTGGTGTGTGGGTGGTGGGTTTTAATGTTGGGGGGTTGTATTTCTTTTTTTACAGGTAAAAGAGCTGATTACTTTGGGGCAATGCCCCGCAAAAAGACCTTTTAAGGGCTATTTGTAATTTAGTATAGGGTTGGGAATTTTAGTATTTTGGGGGGCATTTTTATTTTATTAGGGGGCTTAGATTATGTGTAATTAGTTTAAACTTCTTGTAATTTTTTTTTTCTGTAATTTAGTGGGGGGTTTTTGTACTTTAGTTTATTTTATTTAATTGTATTTAATTTTATGTAATTGTAGTTAATTAATTTAATTTATTTAATGATACTGTAGTGTTAGGTGTAATTGTAACTTAGGTTAGGATTTATTTTACAGGTAAATTTGTCTTTATTTTAACTAGGTAGCTATTAAATAGTTAATAACTATTTAATAACTATTGTACCTAGTTAAAATAAATACAAAGTTGCCTGTAAAATAAAAATAAATCCTAAAATAGCTACAATGTAATTATTAATTATACATGATATCCCGTAGAGCTAGTGGGATCTGCAGAAACATTAAAGGGACACTAAAGTTAAAATTAAACTTTTTAGTTAGAACACGCAATTTTAAGACTTTTCAATTTACTTACATTAACAGCTTTTGCACAATCTTTTTATATATATATTTTCTGAGGCACCAGCTTCTACTGTGCATACATATACTAGTCTGTAATTGGCTGATGGCTGTCACATTTTGTCAGAAAAAAAATTACTGCATAATTGAAATTGAGAGTGCTATTGTCTTTTTATTATACACTTAAATGTTTGGTTCTAATTGACACTCGCATTGTCATGATTGTCAATTTCAGAAGACCTAAGACAAACAGGATTACTTTAGAGACCATCCTGGAGTCATTTGATGATCATCAAACTACTTTAGAAGTCATTTGCACATCATCAGACTTCTTCAGGCTTGTAAAGTCATCAGCTAAGGTAAAACATTCTGGGTGATGACTTCTGAATGATTAGCAGATTACCTTAGTGACTATTGTGCAAGCATGAACAGCCATTGAATGACTCTAGAGTCATCTTATTTAAATATTTCGGCCTGTGGGAATACTTCAGGATGGCTTCTGATGACAGTGTGGATCAGGTCCGACAGACCTCGCTGAATGCGGAGATCAATACACTCTCCATATTCAGCATTACACCGGGAGCTTTTGTGAGCTGCTGGTGCAACGCAACCCCCTGCAGATTCGCAGCCAATCGGCCACCACCAGGGGGTGTCAATCAACCCGATCGTACTCGAACGGGTTAAATTGTGGCAATGTCTGTTATGGAGCGCCAATCTTTAGACCGCTGCTTCATAACTGCTGTTTCTGGCGAGCATGCAAACACAGACCCTCAAGCTCCATTTGGAGCTTGATAAATGGGCCTCACAACAGTACTGTTTTCCAGTTTTGGCAACATTTTTGCAGCTACATTATTGCAATGGTGCAGTTTCAGGATTTACAGTATAACAACTGTAAAATCAAAATTAAACTTTCATGATTTTGATAGAGCTCACAATTTTAAAACAACTTTCCATTTTCAATCCATGATCTAAATGTACACAATGGGGCTTATTTATCAACGGTCTTGCAGACCTGATCCAACAGAGCGGATCAGGTCCGCAAGACCTCGCTGAATGCGGAGAGCAATACGCTGCTGGTGCAACGCTGCCCCCTGCTGACTCGCAGCCAATCGGCCGCCAGCAGGGAGATGTCAATCAACCCAATCGTACTCGATCGGGTTGATTTCCGGCGATTCCTGTCCGCCTCATCAGAGCAGGCGGACAGGGTTATGGAGCAGCGGTCTTTAGACCGCTGCTTCATAACTGGTGTTTCTGGCGAGTCTGAAGACTCACCAGAAACACTGGCCCACAAGCTCCGTTCGGAGCTTGATAAATGGGCCCCAATATCTTTATATGCACACTTTCTGAGACACCAGCACCTACTGAGCATAAGCAAGAATTCACAGAATATGCGCATGTACATTTTGTGATTGGCTGATGGCTGTCACATGATACAGTGGAAACAAAAATGGAACTTAGAAATTTGTTAGAAACTACTACCTATTTAAAATTCAAAGTGATTTTGCATTGTCTTTTATGCATTTATTGGTTATGCTATAATTCTACTGTGTTTAGTGGTCCCTTAAAGTGAATGTAAATTTTGATGCTAAAGTGCCTGGTTTTTAAAAATTCGATTAAAAACAGGGGCACTTTAATTCATCAAAATTTACATTTCACTCGTGTTGTGAAAAAATACTTACCTTTTAATCTTGACAGCAGCTCCAGCTTCCTCCAGTTGTTGCAAGCCATTTCTGATGTCAGAAATGATGGATAGGTCATGCTCCAATCACAGCTTCCCCCCCCCCCGGGGAATCAGTGTCTGATTCAACGCTGTGATTGGAGGAAGCCGGATTCCTCATTTTAGACCCAGGAAGAGGCTTTGCGATGGGTGAAGGAAGCTAAAGCTGCTGTGAAGATTAAAAGGTAAGTTTTTTTTCACAACACGAGTGAAATGTAAATTTTGATGAATTAAAGTGCCTCTGTTTTTAATCAAATTTTTAAAAACCGGGCACTTTAGCATCAAAATTTACATTCACTTTAAAACTGTTAAAATTAAAAAAATGTTATTCTGATAGAAACCCATAGTCTTCATCTTGATTTCAGATATACGGTATATCTCACCATATAGGAAAATGGTGCTTTCTCAATCAATAATTAGAAAAATAAAAAAACAATACTTTTAAAATATTTAAAGTGATAACAAAATTAAAGTGAGCAGTCATGCCAGAATAGCCATCATGCCTATATACAAATGGCATTCATACTGTAGATGGGATAAGATTGCAATAACTTTATCTCACACATGTACTGTATATGAGTATTCCCCTTACACACTGTGTAAAGGGACATGAAACACAAATTGGATTCAGACAGAGCAGTCATTTTAATCAACTTTCCATTTTTCTTCCATTATCAATTTTTCTTAATTTTTATTGTTATCTTTTGTTGAAAAGCAGGAAGATAAGTTCAGGAGCGTTCATGAGTCTTCAGCATTATATGGCAGCAGTTTTGCAAGAGCACTAGATGGCAGCACTATTTCCTGTCATGTAGTGCTCCAGAGACATGCGCACACTACCTATCTAACGGCTAGATTAAAAGAGGGGTGCGTTGCTAACTTGCACTTTATTTTCACCGCTCACTTACATACAGCGCTGGTATAACGGGTTTTTACAAACACGGCGTTAACAGGCAAGAAGTGAGCGTAGAGCAAATTGTGCTCCATACGGCACTCCAATACCAGCGCTGCTTAAGTCAGCGGTGAGCTGGTTGTACATGCTCGTGCAATGGGGAGGGCCGGCTGAGAAAAAGTCTAACATCTGCAAAAAAAGCAGCGTTTAGCTCAGTAACGCAGCCCCATTGATTCCTATGGGGAAACACATTTTATGTTTACACCTAACACCCTAACATGAACCCTGAGTCTAAATATCCCTAATCTTAATTCCGATTGGCTGATAGAATTATATCAGCCAATCGGAATCTAAGGAACACCATCTTGGATGACGTCACTTAAAGGAACCTTCATTCGTCGGGTAGTCATCGTTGGAAGAGGATGCTCCACGCCTTATGTCTTGAAGATGGACCCGCTCCTCGTCAGAAAGATGAAGATAGAAGATGCAGTCTGAATGAAGACTATTGCCCATCTGGAGGACCACTTCTGCCCGTCTGGAGAACCACTTCTGCCGGCTTTGTTGAGGACATCTTGGCGCTTGGATGAAGACTTCTCCAGGTAAGTGGATCTTTGGGGGTTAGTGTTAGGATTTTTTAAGGGTGTATTGGGTGGGTTTTATTTTTAGGTTAGGGCTTTGGGCCACAATAGAGCTAAATGCCCTTTTAAGGGCAATGCCATCCAAATGCCCTTTTCAGGGCAATGGGGAGCTTAGGTTTTTTTTAGTTAGGGTTTTATTTGGAGGTTTTGGTTGTGTGGGTGGTGGGTTTTACTGTTGGGGTGGTTGTTTGTATTTCTTTTACAGGTAAAAGAGCTGATTTCTTTGGGGCAATGCCCCGCAAAAGGCCCTTTTAAGGGCTATTGGTAGTTTAGTTTAGTCTAAGGGGTTTTATTATTTTGGGTTGGCTATTAGGTGTAATTAGTTTAAAGATCTTGTAATTTGTTTTTTATTTTCTTTAATTTAGTGTTTGTTTTTTTGGTAATTTAGGTAATTGTATTTAATTTAGTTAATTGTATTTAATTTAGGTAATTGTATTTTATTCTAGTGTAGTGTTAGGTGTTAGTAACTTAGGTTAGGTTTTATTTTACAGGTACTTTTGTATTTATTTTAGCTAGGTAGTTATTAAATAGTTAATAACTATTTAATAACTATTCTACCTAGATAAAATAAATACAAACTTGCCTATAAAATAAAAATAAACCCTAAGCTAGCTACAATGTAACTATTAGTTATATTGTAGCTAGCTTAGGGTTTATTTTACAGGTAAGTATTTAGTTTTAAACAGGAATCATTTAGTTAATGATAGTATTTTTTTTTATATTTCTTTTAATTATATTTAATTTAGGGGGTGTTAGGGTTAGGGTTAGACTTAGATTTAGGGTTAATAAATTTAATATAGTGGCGGCGACGTTAGGGGCGTCAGATTAGGGGTTAATAAATGTAGATAGGTGGCGGCAATGTTAGGGACGGCAGATTAGGGGTTAATAATATTTAACTAATGTTTGCAAAGCGGGAGTGCGGCAGTTTAGGGGTTAATATGTTTATTCTAGTGGTGGCGATGTCTGGAGCGGCAGATTAGGGGTTAATAATTGTATTTCAGTGTTTGCGATGCGGGATGGGCCTCGGTTTAGGGGTTAATAGGTAGTTTATGGGTGTTTAGTGTACTTTTTAGCACTTTAGTTATGAGTTTTATGCTACGGCTTTGTAGTGTAAAACACATAACTACTGACTTTAAAATGCAGTAGGAATCTTGATAGGATAGGGTGTACCGCTCAATTTTGGCCTTCCAGGACAAGCTCGTAATACCGGCGCTATGGAAGTCCCATTGAAAATTGCGTAAGTTGATTTGCGGTAAGGCCAAAAAAGTGTGTGGTGCCCCTAAATCTGCAAGACTCGTAATACCAGCGGTAGTGAAAAAGCAGCATTATAACCTGATAACGCTGCTTTTTCAGTATAACGCAAAACTCGTAATCTAGCCGTAAATTTGGTAATATAAGTCAATTGGAAACTTATCAAACTTATATTCTCTATCTGAAACTTAAAATACATTTTTTGGGTCTCATATCCCTTTAGTACAAAAGAACGGTAATATAACCTTGAGAGGAGTGAAATGGTCATTGTTTTTGTAAGTTGTGGCTGAACTCAAAGTTTTTTCACAAAGTTGGTTAATTTTGTTGTGTCTCATGATAATTTTGTGTGCGCTATTCAATTTTCTGCCTCAAAGTTGTTATACTAGCACAATGTCTAGCAAAGGAGTAAAAAAATCAAATACATAAGAAAATACATTACAAATTCACTAGCTTCTGCCTCATCAAAATATTATCCCTTAAACTGCCACTACCCCAATCAACTAAATCCCCTAAACTATTAATCCCTTTACCTCCACAAACCCAAACTAAAAAACAAAAACAAAACACTATTAACCCCTAAACAGCCACAACTCCCAATGCAAATAACCTCCTACACTATTAACCCTCCAAACTGCTAACAATCCCAAACCCCCTGTTACCAACGGAAATTACTTCATAAAAAAATAAACTAAACTGCCCTTAAAAGCTGCTATACTAAAAACTAAAATCTATCTAAAAAGGACATATACAAAATCCTATCTTAAAAATAAAACTTCCAAAAAAATTCCCAAACAAAATCCGGATCTTTTCCAGATAAGCCCCGCCACTAATGCAAACAGTGCACGCGCCAAAAGTTAAGCCCCGCCACTTTTGTCAGCTGACGTATTACATTGTAATAAAAACTATGAAAATGAGTGAAACTATGAACTTTCTTACGCTTTCGACTGTCGTTCATGACAAGGAGACGGCAATACTTTTTTTGCAAACACACGGAGTGATCCATCAGCAACGTTTATGCAACAATGGGCACCAAATGACACTTTCCACTGTTTCTGACAGGTGGAGGTGTAATGCACGACAGTGTCGTCAAGAAATCGCTCTTAGAAAGGGAACTTGGCTGGAACGGTCTAGGATGGAGTTCAGGACAGTAATTCTATTTATTTATTGCTGGTCTAAAAATCTGACAAGTATGAAATTCTGCTCTGAGGAATTATCTATTGGCCACACGACCGCTGTTGACTGGAAGAACTTTCTTCGCGAAATTTGTGCCTGGCGTCTTTTGCAGAATCCAACTATTGTCGGTGGGCCAGGTCTACACGTCGAGATAGATGAAACGCTAATATCTCGCCGTAAAAACAACGCAGGGAGAGTCCTTCCCCAGCAGTGGATTTTCAGAGGGATCTGCAGGGAGAGTAAAGAAGTGTTCATGTATGCAGTTCCAGATCGAACTGCGGACACTCTGATGCACACAATACAGGCCTGCATAGCTCCCGGCTCAATCATCATTTCCGATATGTGGCCATCATACAAAGGAATTGAAACTATTCTTTCAATGAATTATACTCATCAAACGGTTAATCATAGTGAAAACTTTGTGGATCCAACGACTGGAGCTCACACACAAACCATTGAATCTTTCTGGCATGTCTACAAGATGCAGAATAAGCGCCAATGCGGCACACACAGATCTTTAGTGGACAGCTACTTGTGTGAGTTCGTTTGGAGGCAAAGGTACCGAAATACGGACCTTTTCATGCAAATTATCAATGACCTGTCCCAATTTCACCCTCTTAAATAAAAAATAAAGACCTGTCCCAATTTCACCCTCTTAAATAAAAAACAAGTTTCAATGCAAAATAAAAGTACAAAGTTTCAATGCACCGATAAAAAATAAAAGTACAAAGTTTCAATGCACCGATAAAAAATAAAAGTACAAAGTTTCAATGCAGCGTCTTCAATAAAAACATTAAACTACAATACAAAATAACAATATAAGTTACAGTTTAGTACAAGTTTAATTTAATTTCACAAGTACAAGTTTCAAGTACAAGTTTCATTTCACACTGTTCCTGTTCAATAAACAATAAATGTACAAGTTTAATATCTTTTTTTTTTTTCATATTTGTTGCGGCGGGGCTTAACTTTTTGGCGGGGCTTAACTGGAAAAGATCCCAAAATCCTATACTAAAAATCTGAAGACCCCTTTTAAGAAAGGTCCCTTAAAAATTCCTAGCTAAAAAACTAGAGTCCCTAAAAATCTCGCTCCACTAATAATCTAGTCTATAGTTAGCTAAGGTCACTAATGCAAAAATTACATACTCTTTAACAAATTAGAGCGTGTAATTTTTGCTTCAGACTGCAAAATAATGAATGTTTCATTAAATAAAGACCTAAATTCCAAAATATAGTACTGATGCAACTTTTAAAATAGATCAGCCAGAACATTGTCTTAAACAGTCGAAGCATTTGTTGCATAATAATATTTTATGGATGCGGCATCACTGGAAAAATCTGTATGATACATTCATATATTCTTTGCAATTTAGATTGTCTTTATAGATGTTTATTTTTCTAACACAACCAGAAAATAACATTATAAATATTATACAATTCTGAGAAAGCTTTTTGTGTTTTCTCAATTATAAATGAATACTAGCAGACTGTGCTTCCTCTAATGCATCTGATGAAGGGAGTTTCACCAGGGAAACAGTGCTGTTTTTCTGAGACACATCAATAAAACCAAGTGCACTGAGCAATAATGCTTATAACTGAATAATGTCAAATTAGATCACTAGTTATTAGGAAAAATGTAAAGCTTGTAAACTGAATTCTGTATTGATATATCATTCTGTAGTGTACAGTTACATCAAGAACAGTTTTATAGACTGGGGAAAATGTTCTAAAAGTTAAATGAATACCAGTGTATGATACTTCTTGAGCCAATATGTCATAAAGTACCAAATTATGAGCATACAATGAGAACAATACTTTTAGTAAATGTGATAAAGTATTTAATACATTGAGTTCCTATGTAAACCCAGCATTTGAGTCCTTTTTAATTAACTAAATTAACATTCAGAGTGTTCATGGGGATACATTGGCCTCAATTCAGTAATACTTGTTTGTTAAACTGATATCTTACTGAAAAGCCTTTCAGTACTCGAAAATTGAGGAATTCATAAATATATGTACCCACCCTTTGCTCTTCATCAGTGCTGCAGTTTGTCTTTCACAAGAGTTAACCTCTTACCACAGAAATGTTTTAAGACATTACAAAACAAAAAACACAAGAAAAAACCCCAATACCCTTTATAAAGCAGTCCACTCTAACATTTGTACAAAAGAAAACTTGAAAAAAGTTCAAGAAAAAGAATAAAAAAATCAGGCAATCTCGACTCAATAATGCCTTGGAACAACCACATGCTTGACTGCGTCTTGGCATCTGTAAGATTGTGACATTACTTTAACATGTGACTGACTACATAATAATTACTAAACACACATTTACATGTGATTTGAACCTATATTTCTTTTCCATATTGCTACCAGTTCTTCCCTGCTGGGCAAGATATGTATTGGGTCATTTAACACAACTATGGGCTAGATTATGAGTGGCAAGCTAACTGTTCTGCATGAGCAAAAATGGGTTTCTCACAGCTCTTTATGAACATTGGAAGAACTGCACGTATTACAAGTTGAAAGTAAACGCGTTCGCTTGAGCACAACCAAATTTAACATGGGTCGGGATAGCGAGACTTCATAGCTCTGGTTAACTGTTATGCAAGTAAAAAAGTTGCACAAAACACATCAAAAACAAAATTTATGCTTACCTGATAAATTTCTTTCTTTGCGGATATGGTAAATCAACTGCATCATCAATTACTGTTGGGAATATCACTCCTGGCTAGCTGGAGGAAACAGAGCACCACAGCCAAACTGTTAAGTATCAGTCCCCTACCCACAACCCCCAGTCATTCAAATGAAGGGAAATGGAGAAAAAGGAGCAACACAAGGTGCAGAGGTGCCTGAGGTTTTAGACAAAAATAACTGTCTTAAAAAAACAAAAAAGGGCGGGGCCGTGGACTCACCATATCTGGAAAGAAAGAAATTTATCAGGTAAGCATACATTTAATTTCTTTCCTAAGATATGGTGAGTCCAAGGCATCATCAATTACTGTTGGGAATCAATACCCAAGCTAGAGTACACAGATGATTAGTGAGGGACAAGAAGGATTAGGACATAGAGAAGGAACAACAATTTCTTGATTAATATTCCTATCCGAAACAACTTTAGGAAGGAAACCTAACTTAGAACGAAGAACCACCTTATCGGCATGGAAGACAAGATAAGGTGAATCAAACTGCAAAGCTGAGAGTACCAAGACTTTTCGAGCAGAAGAGATAGCAACAAGAAACAAAACCCCAAGATAACAACTTGATATCTATGGAATGCATTGGCTCAAACGGAGCCTGCTGCAAAACTTTAAGAACAAGGTTAAGTCTCCAAGGAGGAGAAACTGACTTAAACACAGGCCTGATTCTAATCAGGGCCTGACAAAAGGATTGCACATCTGGCACATCTGCCAGATGCTTATGAAGCAAAACAGACAAAGCAGAGTTCTGACCTTTCAAAGTACTCGCAGACAAACCCTTCTCCAGACCTACCTGGAGAAACGACAAAATCCTAGGAATCTTGACCCTACTCCAAGAGTAGCCCTTGGATTCACACCAATAAAGATATTTACGCCATATCTTATGGTAGATTTTCCTAGTAACAGGTTTGCGAGCCTGAATTATGGTCTCAATGATCGACTCCAAAAACCCACGCTTAGACAGAACTAAGCGTTCAATCTCCAAGCAGTCAGCTTCAGAGAAACAAGATTTGGATGAAGGAAGGGACCCTGAAGTAGAAGGTTCTTCCTCAGAGGCAGGCTCCAAGGTGGAAGAGATGACATCTCCACTAGGTCTACATACCAGACCCTGTTAGGCCACGCAGGGGCTATGAGAACCAATGATGCTCTCTCCTGCTTGATACAAGCAATGACTTGTGGAAGGAGAGTGAGCAGAGGAAAAAGGTATGCCAGCTTGAAATTCCAAGGCACCGCCAGAGCATCTATCAGAGCAGCCTGTGGATCCCTTGACCTCAAACCGTACCACGGAAGTTTGGCATTCTGCCGAGATGCCATCAGATCAAGCTCCAGGACCCCTAATTTGAGGGTCAAGCTGGAGAACACCTCCGGATGGAGCTCCCACTCCCCAGGATGAAAAGTCTGTCTGCTCAGAAAATCCGCATCCCAGTTGTCCACTACTGGAATGTGGATGGCAGACTATGATTGTGAGCTTCCGCCCACTGAATAATCCGACCACCTCTTTCACTTACTAAAGAACTCCAAGTTCATCCCTGGTGGTT
Organism: Bombina bombina; assembly: GCF_027579735.1. NCBI lineage: Eukaryota > Metazoa > Chordata > Amphibia > Anura > Bombinatoridae > Bombina > Bombina bombina. The sequence goes on along the minus strand of NC_069500.1, from coordinate 276,450,238 downwards.
GATGTAAGCCACTGAGGTTATGTTGTCTGACTGGAACCTGAAAAACTGGGCTAATGCTAACTGAGGCCAAGCCATCAGAGCATTCCTCCTGAGACCAGAGTCCCTGTGCCTTTAATGAGTCCCAAACTGCTCCCCAGCCCACAGGCTGGCGTCCATGGTCATAATCACCCAGGAAGGTCTCCGAAACCATGTTCCCTGAGAGAGATGTTCCTGAGACATCCACAACAGGAGAGAGTCTCTTGTTGGCTGATCCAGATCTGCCTAGCCCCTGTTCCATTGTTTGAGCATGCATAACTGCAGAGCTCTCAAATGGAACCAAGCAAATAGAATGATGTCCATGGAAGCAACCATCAGACCAATTACCTCCATACATTGAGTCACTGATGGCCGAACAGTAGACTAGAGAGAGGCAAGAGGAAAGGATCTTGTCTTTTCTGACCTCCGTCAGAAATATTTTCATTGATAGGGAATCTATTATGGTCCCTAAGAAAATTAACCTTGTAGCTGGAGCAAGGGAACTCCTTCCCAGATTCACTTTCCATCCGTGGGAACGTAGAAAAGACAACAAGATCTCTGTATGAGAGTTTGCTTGTTGAAAAGATGGTGTCTGAACCAGAATATCATCCAGATAGGGCGCCACTGCAATTCCCCGAGACCGGATCACTGCCAAGAGAGCCCCCAGAAGCTTTGAGAAAATTCTGGGTGCTGTGGCAAGGCCACACGGAAGAGCTACAAACTGAAAGTGTTTGTCCAGAAAGGCAAATCTCAGAAATTTGTGTTGTTCCCTGTGAATTGGAACATGAAGGTACATGTCCTTCAAGTCTATGGCCATCATTAACTGACCCTCTTGGACCAAGGGAAGAATGGAACATAATAGTTTCCATCTTGAAGGACCGTACTCTGAGAAACTTGTTTAGACACTTCAGGTCTAGAATCGGTCGGAAAGTTCCCTCTTTTTTGGGAACCACAAACAGATTGGAATTGAATCCTAGACCCTGTTTCTTTACTGGAACTGGAACTATCACTCCCAGGTCGAAAAGATCCTGAACACATTTCAAGAATGCCTCTCTTTTTATCTGGTCTGCAGATAATCTTGAGAGGTGAAACCGGCCCCTGGGAGGAAAGGTCTTGAACTCTTATTTGTAACCCAGGGATACAATGTCCACAGCCCAAGGGTCTGGAACATTTCATATCCAAGCCTGAGAGAACTGAGAAAGTCTGCCCCCCACTTGATCCACTCCCAGATTGGGGGCAAACCCTTCATGCTGATTTGGAATCAGCTGTGGGTTTCTTAGATTGCTTCCCCTTGTTCCAAGACTGATTGGGTCTCCAAGAAGGCTTGGACTGTTCCTGCTTGGAAGAGGAGGGGGAAGACTTATCTCTGAAGTGACGAAAGGAACGAAAATTACTCTGACTTCCATTTGGTCTATTCTTCTTATTCTGCGGCAGAAAGGACCCGTTACCACCTATGATATCGTAAATAATTTCTGCCAGACCAGGTCCAAACAAGGTCTTACCCCTGTAAGGAATCTCCAAAAGCTTGGACTTAAATGAAACATCCGCTGACCAAGATTTCAGCCATAATGCTCTGCACGCTATCGCGAAACCAGATATTTTGGCGCCCAATTTAATAACCTGCAACGAAGTGTCAGTAATAAATGAATTGGCTAACTTAAGAGCCTTAATCCTGTCTTGGATCTCCTCCAAGGGAGTATCTGCCTGAAGAGACTAAGACAATGCGTCAAACCAATAGGCTTGTCACAGTGGCAATACACACTGCATGATGTAATTGGAGACCCTGATGAACATACATCTTTTTCAAATAAGTCTCCAGTTTTTTGTTCATTGGGTCCTTAAAAGAGCAGCTATCCTCAATAGGAATAGTAGTTCTCTTAGCCAGAGTCGAAATTGCCCCTTCCACTTTGGGCACCGTTTGCCACGACTCTTTAATAGAATCAACAACAGCAAACATCTTCCTGAAGACAGGAGACGGGGAAAAAGGAATCCCCGGTTTCTCCCATTCCCATGCTATAATCTCCCTGGCATGGTCTGGCACAGGAAACACCTCCACAGAGGAAGAAACATCAAAGTATTTATTCAGTTTGCTAGATTTCATAGGGCTGACAGCGACAGGAGTATCAAAGTCGTCCAAAGTAGCCAAACCCTCCTTTAACAGTACACAGAGGTGTTCAAGCTTAAATCTGAAGGATACAACTTCAGCATCAAAAGAAGGACTTACACTGTCTAAACCTGACTGGAGCAGACGCCTTACAATCTGATTCTTTAAATTTCCTCTTGCGTCTTCCCTGAAACATGGGAATAGCAGCTAATGCCGCAGATATCGCGGAAGATACCTGGGCAGCAATATCTGCCTGCAAATAAACTCCTCCAGGAGATTAAGAGGAACCACAGGGCACTGCATGTGGTGCCATTAAGACTTGGGGTGGTTGAGGAGAAAGCTTTGGCTGAATAGCTTCTTCCTGAGAAACATTTGGCTCAGACATAAAAAGCTTATCTTTATTTTTTAAAGCTCTCTTAATGCAAGAGGAACAGAATTGCATGGGAGGTAACACTTGACTATCCAAACAAAGGATACATAGGTCCACATCAGGGGAATCCTGATCCATTATGTATGGAAGACTAAGCAATTAAAAAAATATATATAAAAAATTGAACTGTCCCTTTAAGAAAAAATAATAGCTGTAAAATGATAATTTTTTTAAGCTGCTAAGGACTCAAATGAAAAAAGATACTTTCAACAAAAAAGAATTGATTATGGGGATTTGCTCCATAGAATCTAACAGCCACCTCCACACCTCAGTCTAAAACTGTAGTGCTTACCTGCCCCCTCTGAGACAGCTATCTGATATTGCCAGTTCACAGATTAATATACTAAGGACTCTCCACTTGAGTCTCTTCAACTGCAAGTGCGACTGACTGTGCGCCTGCACTAATCAGACTGGAACAGCTGAGATCATGTGACCGGCTTAGAAGTTGCGCCACTAGTCTGAAGGCACGCTTCTTAGCCGGAAGAGAAGGGGCCAAAATTGAACCGTTTCCTGTAGCACTCATCTACAGGCAACAGTCAAGTAAAAAAAACCAAAAAAACACCCTTACACTAACATATTATCATCATAAAGCATTAGGTGCAAAACCGGATCCCATAAACAAACTATCTGCAGCCAAATAGAGCTTGTCTTAAGCTCTGCTCTCTCACATAAATCATGCCTGCAACTGCCAATTTAACCATTACCACAGGGTTTAAGCCCCACTATGTGCAGATACTAGGTCTTTACAGGGTTTCTCTTAATATTTACCCCTTCAGTGCCATTCTTCGTTTTCCATTATGAATGAAGAAAAGGCACTTACCTGTATCTAGCTGTCCAACAGGAGGACAGCCTACCCGGTATGAGAGGAAGCCACTCCTCACAGAAATCTGTAGAGAAAAGAAAGATAAGAGTTAACCTACTCTGGCTTTCAATTTAAGGGCAGCAACAATGTTAGGACAATGCAGTAAGGACCACCTCACAAGATCCTAACAGCTTTAAATCCACCACTACTCTACTAAAGAGATTATAAAGTGGAGTACAGCTATACCCAGAACACAGGAGAGATAATCAGAGCAAACCTACTCTGGCTTTCAAAATAATAAAATCTTGATTGTAGTGAAGAATTCCAATTCTTTTCAGACACCAAAAACTTCACCTCCTCCATTGACAGAGACAAAGAGAATGACTGGGTGTTGTGGGTAGGAGGGTGATACTTAACAGTTTGGCTGTGGTGCCCTTTGCCTCCTCTTGCTGGCCAGGAGTGATATTCCCAACAGTAATTGATGATGCCGTGGACTCACCATATCTTAGGAAAGAAATACATTTAAAAGTACAGTTACATTAATAAATAACACTGTCTAATAAAAAATATTTTACAAAAAATGCATTAAAAAGTTATAAGAGTTTAAAGATATGAGGTCTCAGGTGTTAGAAAAAAAAAGGCTGCAAGGAGCTGTAACATAGAGATACATACATATACATGTGTTTTAAGTCTCCCTAAGGGTAATGGGGGCAATCAGATGTGGACCCCTTGTTCACTGGTCCTAGAGGGATAAAGATGCATCTCCACTGACGAGGCCCATAAAGGCCAAAAAGTACGTCTGGGGTTACCCGTACAAATCCGTTGTTCAGATGAAAATTGCTTGGTATTTTGGGGCTGGACTGTCCTTTTGGATGAGGTCAGACTGATATGTTACAGGAAAGTTCACATCTGTAAAAAGCACAGATTGGGCAGAAAGAGGCTGCACCTTGGGTGGGGACCATCCCATAGGGTGGGCTATTTTTGCACCATCTATTCCCAGTTGAGCTCCTCTCTTTTGTGTTTTTATGTGTGTGTACATATACATATATTATACACACACACACATATATATATATATATATATATATATATATATATATATATATATATATATCAGAGACCTGAATCGGTGATATATATATATATATATATATATATATCACTGGTGCAGGTCTCTGATATATATATATATATCAGAGACCTGAACCGGTGATATATATATATATATCACCGGTGCAGGTCTCTGATGAAGCGCATCTGAGCATGCGCGAAATGCATCAGATCCTTTGCACCTGTCCTGTACACTGAATTGTGCTTCACCTGTAAAGCTTGAATAAACCACTTTTGGTTACTGATTCTATGAGTCCTTGTTCCTGTTGGTTTATATATACAGGGAGTGCAGAATTATTAGGCAAGTTGTATTTTTGAGGATTAATTTTATTATTGAACAACAACCATGTTCTCAATGAACCCAAAAAACTCATTAATATCAAAGCTTCATAGTTTTGGAAGTAGTTTTTAGTTTGTTTTTAGTTATAGCTATTTTAGGGGGATATCTGTGTGTGCAGGTGACTATTACTGTGCATAATTATTAGGCAACTTAACAAAAAACAAATATATACCCATTTCAATTATTTATTTTTACCAGTGAAACCAATATAACATCTCAAAATTCACAAATATACATTTCTGACATTCAAAAACAAAACAAAAACAAATCAGTGACCAATATAGCCACCTTTCTTTGCAAGGACACTCAAAAGCCTGCCATCCATGGATTCTGTCAGTGTTTTGATCTGTTCACCATCAACATTGCGTGCAGCAGCAACCACAGCCTCCCAGACACTGTTCAGAGAGGTGTACTGTTTTCCCTCCTTGTAAATCTCACATTTGATGATGGACCACAGGTTCTCAATGGGGTTCAGATCAGGTGAACAAGGAGGCCATGTCATTAGATTTTCTTCTTTTATACCCTTTCTTGCCAGCCACGCTGTGGAGTACTTGGACGCGTGTGATGGAGCATTGTCCTGCATGAAAATCATGTTTTTCTTGAAGGATGCAGACTTCTTCCTGTACCACTGCTTGAAGAAGGTGTCTTCCAGAAACTGGCAGTAGGACTGGGAGTTGAGCTTGACTCCATCCTCAACCCAAAAAGGCCCCACAAGCTCATCTTTGATGATACCAGCCCAAACCAGTACTCCACCTCCACCTTGCTGGCGTCTGAGTCGGACTGGAGCTCTCTGCCCTTTACCAATCCAGCCACGGGCCCATCCATCTGGCCCATCAAGACTCACTCTCATTTCATCAGTCCATAAAACCTTAGAAAAATCAGTCTTGAGATATTTCTTGGCCCAGTCTTGACGTTTCAGCTTGTGTGTCTTGTTCAGTGGTGGTCGTCTTTCAGCCTTTCTTACCTTGGCCATGTCTCTGAGTATTGCACACCTTGTGCTTTTGGGCACTCCAGTGATGTTGCAGCTCTGAAATATGGCCAAACTGGTGGCAAGTGGCATCTTGGCAGCTGCACGCTTGACTTTTCTCAGTTCATGGGCAGTTATTTTGCTCCTTGGTTTTTCCACACGCTTCTTACGACCCTGTTGACTATTTTGAATGAAACGCTTGATTGTTCGATGATCACGCTTCAGAAGCTTTGCAATTTTAAGAGTGCTGCATCCCTCTGCAAGATATCTCACTATTTTTGACTTTTCTGAGCCTTTCAAGTCCTTCTTTTGACCCATTTTGCCAAAGGAAAGGAAGTTGCCTAATAATTATGCACACCTGATATAGGGTGTTGATGTCATTAGACCACACCCCTTCTCATTACAGAGATGCACATCACCTAATATGCTTAATTGGTAGTAGGCTTTTGAGCCTATACAGCTTGGAGTAAGACAACATGCATAAAGAGGATGATGTGGTCAAAATACTAATTTGCCTAATAATTCTGCACTCCCTGTATATATATATATATATATATATATATATATATATATATATATATATATATGGTGTAACAAGTAGAATGTAAATGCTACTAGTACAAGTACAAACTCCCTGGGTGTGAGTGCGCACAAACTCAGTTAGATGTGTAATCAAATTGGATACATAAGTACAATAGATTCAGAATAATAAATTTAAGCATAGGATGCACACCCACTTATATATTAGCGTGAGTGGATATGTTTAATATAAATAGAGCAATTGAATATGTCTAAAACAATTTATTGTATGTGGGTGGATGCATATTAAAATTATTATCTGTTGTTCTAGAGCAGTTGAGTTAGAAATTATATTTGATAAAAAACACACTCAAAGTGCCAATATAAATATGGAAGTGGAAAATGTAAATTGCTGCTCTTAGATAATAAAAAATGAACGCTGTATAAGTGGGTGCAGTTGAGTGTTTATGTTGAGACACCAAAAACTGGCTGCTGTAAATAACCTACCAGTGGGCGGGAGAACCCTTTCTAGGTAGTCCCTTAGATATAAAAAAAATGGGTGTGGGAAGGGGTACTGGAAGGATTACTGCGCAGTAATCCTTCCAGTACCCCTTCCCACACCCATATATATACATATATCACCGGTTCAGGTCAAAGTTGAAAATAAAGATTAAATATAGAAATATAGATGCTATTAAGGTGAAACTTCTGCTAAGTATGTTGGAATCGAATTGTAAAACAATGATCATTTAAATCAGTCCTAGCAGCTTTAGTTCCTAATATATGCTGTATAATTATTTATGCAAATGAATGCTAATGAGCTCAGTCTGTATTTTTTTCAACCCTAAAATCATTAGATGGGCTGGAGATCATTTTAGACTGGTATTTGTTGTAATATAAAACCCTACAAACCAAAAAAGAAAAAGACATCACAAGTAAATAAAAAGCCACAAAACATCCATATGATGTATGGAAATTAAATGTTACTTAACAACCGTAAAATTTTATCATATGTAAAGAAGCATGAACAAAATGAGAAGGAATACATGATTTACACTGTTTCAAAAGGTCTGACCTTACACATGTGAAGCACCATTTCTCCTTTATCCCATCATATAATAATATTTGGATAGTCTTCCACTTCTTCACATTGTCTTTCCCTCACCCTCCTCAGAGAATTTTAGTTATGTATAGTTGTTTTTCACTGAATAAGTCTAGGGTGGCAGTGGTTTAGAGGCAAAGTCTTATACAGATACAAAATACATTATTTGAAACTGCATAAAATGCAATGCAATGCAGGGACATACCCCTCTGTCACCAAACCACAGTGTAGTTGCAGGGTCACAGGTCTGAATCCTACTGAATATACTCCGGCCTCTCTGAGGTCAGTGGGAAAACTATAGTTTAAATTAAAATTTAATTGAGCAGGCAAAGTAAATAATGAAAGTTTTCTTTGTGTATAATTCAATCTTTTATAGGGAATGAAATTTAGTGTTTAATGTCCCATTAATGACAAAATCTTTAATAATAAAAAATCAAAACAGTAGAAAGCTACCCTGAAAAATCACCAGGATTAGGTTCTATCAGGGCACTGGCATCTGATGTGTAGCATGTTTCTCTTCCCTACCAGAGGAACAGCAGAGACAGGAAAGACATACTTTCCTTTAAGGGACCATTAAATATTGTAAAACTGCATAATCAACAAATGCATAATACAAAGACAATACAATAATGCTTACTCTGAATTTCAAATAAGCAGTAAAAAAAAAAAAAAGACAAATTGATTATTTCCCCATTTGCGATCCCCCTGTATTATGTGATAGCTATCAGCCAATCACAGACTAGTATATGTATACACTGTGAACTTGTGCACATGCTCAATAGGAGCTGGTGGCCAAGAAAGTGTGGATATAAAAAACAAAATGTATGCTTACCTGATAAATGTATTTATTTCTTGACACAGTGAGTCCAAGGATCATTGTCAGTTACTGTTGGGAATATCACTCCTGGCCAGCAGGAGGAGGCAAAGAGCACCAGAGCAAAGCTGTTAAATATCACTCCCCTACCCAGAATCCCCCAGTCATTCGACCAAAGGGAAATGAGAGAAAGGAGGTAACACAAGGTGCAGATGTGCCTGAGGTTTAGATAAAAAGAAACTGTATGAATACAGGGCGGGCCGTGGACTTACTGTGTCAAGAAAGAAAGAAATTTATCAGGTAACAATAAATTTTGTTTTCTATCTAATGACAAGGTGAGTCCACGGATCATCATCAATTACTGTTGGGAACCAATACCCAAGCCAGAGGACACAGATGATAAGGGAGGGACAAGACAGGAACCTAAACAGGAGGCACCACTGCTTTCTCCCAAAAGAAGTCTCAGCCGAGGCAAAAGTATCGAATTTATAGAGTTTGGAAAAAGTGTGCAAAGATGACCAAGTTGCAGCCTTGCAAATCTGTTCCACAGAAGCTACCTTTTTGAAGGCCCAGGAAGAAGCCCTTGTGGAATGAGCTCTGATTTTCTCAGGAGGTTGCTGTCCAGCAGTCTCATATGCCAAGCGAATAATGCTCTTCAGCCAAAGGGAAAGTGAAGTAGCTGTAGCTTTCTGACCCTTGCATTTTCCAGAAAAGCAAACAAACAATGTAGAAGACTGACGAAAGTCTTTAGTTGCCTGCAAATAAAATTTTAGCGCTCGCACAACATCCAAATTATGCAACAAGCGTTCTTTGTGAGAAGAAGGATTTAGGACACAGAGAAGGTACAAAGATTTCCTGATTTATATTCTTGACCGAAACAACCTTGGGCAGGAAACCAAACTTAGTACGCAGAACCACCTTATCAGAGTGAAATATAAGATAAGAGGAATCACACTGTAAAGCAGAGAGTTCAGAAACCGAGCAGAGGAAACATTTCCAAGATAACATTTTAATATCTAAAGAATGCATAGGCCCATATTTATCAAGCTCCATACGGAGCTTGAAGGGCCTGGTTTCTGGCGAGTCTTCAGACTCGCCAGAAACACAAGTTAGGAAGCAGTGGTCTAAAGACCGCTGCTCCATAACCCTGTCCACCTGCTCAGAGCGGAAATCAACCCGATCGAGTACGATCGGGTTGATTGACACCTCCCTGCTGGCCGCGAGTCAGCAGGGGGCGGCGTTGCACCAGCAGCTCTTGTGAGCTGCTGGTGCAATGTTAAATGCGGAGAGCTTATTGCTCTCCGCATTTAGCGAGGTCTTGTGGACCTGATCCTCACTGTTGGATCAGGTCCGCAAGACCTTTGATAAATATAGGCCATAGGCTCAAACAGAGCTTGTTGTAAAACTTTAAGAACAAGGTTAAGACTCCATGGAGGAGTAACAGGTTTAAACACAGGCCGTAATTCTAACCAAGGCCTGACAAAATGATCTGGCACATCCGCCAAGTGCTTATGTAACAAAATAGACAATTCCCGAAATCTGACCCTTTAGAGTACTTGCCGACAAACCCTTCTCCAGACCATGCTGGAGAAAGGACAAAATCCTAGGAATCCTTACTCTACTCCAAAAGAATCTTTTGGATTCACACCAATATAAGTATTTACGCCAGATCTTATGGTAAATCCTGCGAGTCACAGGCTTACAAGCATGAATCAAGGTTTATTGAAAGACTCTGAAAATCCACGCTTAGATCAATCTCCAAGCAGTCAGCTTCAGAGAAAACGAGATTTGGATGAAGGAAGGGACCCTGAAGTAGAAACTCCTTCCTTAGAGGCAGTCTCCAAGCTAGAAAGTATGACATTTCCACTAGGTCTGCATACCAAATCCTGCGAGGCCGGGATAAGAGAATTACAGACGCCCTCTCCTGCTTTATTCGAGCAATGACTCTTGAAAGGAGAGCGAACGGAGGAAACAGGTATGCAAAACTGAAGTTCCAAGGAACTGCCAGAGCATCGATCAGAAATGCCTGCGGATCTCTTGACCTCCGTATCTCGGAAGTTTGGCATTCTGACGAGAAGCCATGAGATCCAACTCCGGCTGCCCCCACTTGAGGGTCGAGCTGGAAAACACATCCAAATTAAGTTCCCACACCCTGGGATGAAAAGTCTGTCTGTTCAGAAATCTGCTTCCCAATTATCCACTCCTGGGATGTGGATTGCAGAAAGACAGCAGTTGTGGGTCTCCGCCCACTGAATAATTTGGGCCTCCTCTGTCATGGCCAAGGAACTCCGAGTCCCCCCCTGGTGGTTGATGTAGGCCACCAAGGTTATGTTGTCCGACTGGAATCTGATAAACCAGGCTAAAGCTAACTGAGGCCAGGCCAGAAGATCATTGAAGATTGCGCTCAGCTCCAAGATGTTTATGGGCAGGACTGACTCCTCCTGGTTCCATAAGCCCTGAGCCTTCAATGAGCCCCATACTGCTCCCCAACCTAGAAGGCTAGCATCAGTGGTCACAATCACCCAGGATGGTCTGCGGAAGCAAGTACCCTGGGAGAGATGATCCTAAGAAAACCACCAAGGAAGAGTCTATTGACGCCTGATCAAGATCTACACACGGAGACAGGTCTGTATAGTCCCGGTTCAATTGTCTGAGCATGCATAACTGCAGAGGTCTGAAATGGAACTGAGCAAATGGAATGATGTCCATGGAAGCCACCATCAGACTGATTACCTCCATACAGCCACTGACGGCCGTGGAGAGGACTGAAGGGCAAACAAGAGTCGAAAATCTTTTTTTTCTGACCTCCATCAGAAAAATCTTCATTAACAGGGAGTCTAATATGGTCCCCAAAAATACGACCCTTGTAGCTGGAACCAGAGAACTTTTTTCCCGATTCACCTTCCATCCATGGGATCGAAAAAAAGACAAGATCTTCGTATGAGATACTACTTGTTGAAAAGATGGCGCCTGAACCAGAATGTTGTCCAGATAAGGTGCCACTGCAATGCCCTGAGATTGAAGCACAGCTAAAAGAGCCCCCAGAACCTTTGAAAAAATTCTAGGAGCTGTGGCAAGGCTAAATGGAAGGGCCATGCACTGGAAATGATTGTCCAAAAAGGCGAATCTCAGAAACTTGTGATGGTCCTTGTGAATGGGAACATGAAGGTATGCATCCTTTAGGTCTATGGTTGTCATGAACTGACCCTCTTGTACCAAGGGAAGAATGGAGCGTATAGTCTCCATCTTGAAGGATGGCACTCTGAGAAACTTGTTTAAACATTTTAGATCTAGGATTGGTTGAAAAGTTCCCTCCTTTTTGGGAACTACGAACAGATTCGAGTAAAATCCAAGAGCCCTTTCCTGAAAGGGAACTGGAACTATTACCCCCAGGGTGGCAAGGTCCTTGACACAATTTAAGAGCGCCTTTCTTTTTATCTGGTCTACAGATAATCTGGAGAGGAGAAACCTGACTCTGGGAGGAAAAGATTTGAAGTCAGTTTTATATCCCTGGGAGACAATGTCCACCGCCCAGGGATCCGGTACATCTCTTATTCAAGCCTGGGAAAAAAGAGAGAGTCTGCCCCCTACAAGATCCACTCCCAGATCAGGGGCCAATCCTTCATGCTGACATGGAATCAGCTGAAGACTTTTTAGATTACTTTCCCTTATTCCAGGACTGGTTGGGCTTCCAGGAAGGCTTGGCTTGATCTTGCTTGGAGGAAGGGGAGGAAGACTTGCCTTTAATTATGAAAGGAATGAAAATTACTCTGACGTCCCTTCTGCTTATTCTTTTTATTTTGGGGAAGAAAAGAACCCTTCCCTTCAGTAATATCTGAGATAATTTCTGACCAAACCAGGTCCAAACAAGGTCTTACCCTTGTAAGGAATAGCCATGAGCTAAGATTTAGATGAAACATCCACAGACCAGGACATTAACCACAAGGCCCTGCGGGCTAGGACCACAAAACCATACATTTTGGTTCCCAGTTTAATAACCTGTAAGGAAGCATCTGTAATGAAAGAATTGGCTAACTTAAGAGCCTTAATCCTGTTCTGGATCTCATCAAGAGGGGTATCCGTCTGAAGAGATTCAGACAAAACGCATCAAACCAGTAAGCCACAGCGCTGGTAACAGTGACGATACACACTGCAGGTTGCCATTGTAGACCCTGGTAGACATACATCTTTTTTAGTAAAGCCTCCAATTTTTTTATCCATTGTATCTTTAAAAGAACAACTATCCTCTATGGGAATAGTAGTCCTCTTGGCCAAAGTGGAGATCGCTCCTTCTACCTTAGGAACCGTCTGCCATGACTCCTTAATAGAATCCGCTATAGGAAACATCTTTTTAAAAATAGGAGATGGTGAAAAGGGAATACCAGGTCTTTCTCATTCTCGAGCAATAATCTCCGCAGCACGGTCAGGAACCGGAAAAACCTCCACCGCAGAGGGAACATCAAAGTATTTGTTCAATTTACTAGACTTTTTAGGATTGACTACGATAGTTGTGTCGGAGTCGTCCAAAGTAGCCAAAACCTCCTTAAGTAATAAGCGAAGATGTTCTATCTTAAATCTGAAGGATACCACTTCAGCATCAGAAGAAGGAATTACACAGTGTCTGAGTCTGAGATTTCCCCCTCAGATGCTACTGACATGTCTTCTTCCTCAGGCTTATGGGAAGGGACACTCTGGATAGCCAGAACTTGATCAGAAACCTTACTGTTTCCTTAAATTTCCTTTTACGCCTTCCCTGCAACATGGGGAAAGCTGACAAGGCCTCAGATACTGCAAAGGATACCTGGGAAGCAATGTCTTGTAGAGAAAATCTTACAGGATTGCAAGAGGAAACACAGGGCACTGTATATGGAGACTAAAAAAGTTGGAACGCTTGAGAAAAAAGCTGCGGCATATCTGCAACAGGAGACACCTGAACATCATTTGCCTGGGATAATGGTGGCACATGGTCAAATATTTTATCTCTATAACTCTCAATGCATGAGGAACAAAAAGGAACTGAGGGTTACACCTGAGCATCAAAACATAACTGACAAGCAGCAACTTTGCCTGGGATAATGGTTTGAAAAGCCTCTTGATGATAAAGTGTAAAAAATATTTATTTGAAAATAAAAAATAAATGTGTACTGTGTCTTTAAATAGAAATGTGTGTTAGCGCAATAAACCAAATAGACCTCAGGCTACCTATACACCTCAGTAAAGCTTTACTGAGGTGCCTACCTGTCCTGCAGCTCATTTTCAAATTCAGAGCGGTTACAGAGCCCTAACTGCGGAAAAAAACGGCTTACAACAGTAATCTCCATGACCAAAAGTTAAAGTATTAAAACTACTATAACACACTGAGCCACCATAAATCACCTCACAATCTCAATGCCCAAACTGCCTAAAAGAAACCCCAAGCGTGAAGGTTTAATAAAGTCCCATATTAAATAAGACAGCTTTTAGCTGTAACAAGTGCCAGCAATCTCCTTGCAAATGAAAATAAAAATGGCACTTACCTGAAAGTGCTGTCCGGCAGCAGGACAGCTAACCTGGTTTGGAAGGGTGCAGCACCTCACATGGACCTGTGAAAAGAGAGTAAACGGAGTAAACCTACTAAGGTTTTTTAGTTAGGGCAGCAGATTCCTGAGAAAATGCAGTGAGCATTGTACCGCACAAGTTCTCAAGTGCTCAAAAGCCACCACTGCCCTACTGAAGAGACTGATGTGGACTAGGCTAAACCCCAGAAAAGAATAAGCTTACTCTGCTAAAAAAAAAAAAAAATCTTGATTGAAGAAAACTTCTCGACACCTAAACTTCACCTCCTCCTTGCACTACAGACAAAGAGAATGACTGGGGTATTGTGGGTAGGGGAGTGATATTTAACATCTTTGCTGTGGTGCTCTTTGCCTCCTCCTGCTGGCCAGGATTGATATTCCCAATAGTAATTGATGATGATCCGTGGACTCACCGTGTAAGAAAGAAAGACTGTACAAAATTGAATTATGGAATTAAATTGGGAAGTCTCTTAAAATTGCACGCTCTTTCTCAATCATGAAAATATAATTTTGACTTTGGTATCCCTTTAAGACTTCATCTAGCTTTTCCCACTGGTACCAGAGACCATGCTTTTACTTCTAAGTATTATTCAGCCTAAAAATAATATACCAATAAAGTCATTATAGGTGCCTCTCCAGACTTCTGAGTACATATTGGCTTTCTAAATGAGGTGTTGAGTCAGGCCTTTAGAGTAATGACAGCCCCCTTCTGACCCCTACAAGGTCCTGAAAATATGAAGAAGAAAAAAGTATAAAAAAAAAAAGTATAGCCTAAAGGATTTTGTCGTCTACACATATAATTTTAACACCCTCAACATATCCAGATTGCGAAGAATTCACTCCTTATATGACAAAGTGAAGGCATTCAATCTCCTGATCTTGGGCAAAAAAATATAACTGGTTCTATAAACCACCTTATCTCAATTAAATTATCTTTTAAGAGATAAAGTGAACAATTTAGAAACATGTCTACCTGAGGAAAAACAAACAAAAAAAGCACCTTCCAATATAGCAATTACAAAGCCAGTCACTGCATAGCTTCAAAAGGAGTGGGTTGAAGAACCTTCAAATCCAAATTAAGGCTCCAGGGCTCTGGATGAACATAAGGCCTAGTTTTGATCAGAGCCTGCACAAAGGTCTGAATGTCTGGAAGTCTAGCAATTCACCATAAAAAGCACCAAGACAAGTAGGCTTGCAATACTTTGTGGTAAATATGTGTAGTCACCGGCTTTACTAGTCAGGATCAAGTTAACAGTCATCTTGTCAGATAAACCCTTTCAAGCTCCATCTGAAAGGAAGACGCCACTGAGGGCAAGATTACATCTCAATCAGATCTGCATACCACGTCCTCCATGGCCATGCCAGTGAAATAAGTATCACTAGCCTCTCTCCAGATGGATTCTAGCCACCACTTGAAAAAGCACCAAAAAGGAGGGACAATTGTACTGAGACTGAATGACTATGAAACCACTTAGGCATCCACTAGGGTTATCTAAGGATCTCAGGACCTGGCATACTAATGGAGTAGCTTGGTGTTCAAGTAAGAAACCAGCTGACTCCAGCACCTAATAGTCTGGTTAAATATGTGATGCAAAGCCCACTCTTCTAGATCTAGGCGTTGGAGACTGAGAAAGTTTGCAAGTCATCCATGGTGAGGTTGTGCAGCTGTCACTGCTGAACGGCTCGCTGGATGTGTCTCTACCTCTCTAGAGCAGTATTTTAACTGTGTGTTTAACCCATTCATGGTTGCTAAACAAATATAATTGTAGGCTTGGTAGTACTAAAATGACGCTATCTAATGGTTAAAGGGACAGTCAAGTCCAAAAAAACTTTAATGATTCAAATAAGGCATGTCATTTTAAACAACTTTTCAATTTACTTTTATCACCAATTTTGCTTTGTTCTCTTGGTATTCTTAGTTGAAAGCTAAACCTAGAAGGTTCATATGCAAATTTCTTAGACCTTAAAGGCCGCCTCTAATCTGAATAGTTTTTAACCACTAGAGGGCGTTAGTTCATGTGTTTCATATAGATAACATTGAGCTCACGCACGTGAATTTACAGAGGAGTGAACACGGATTGGCTAAAATGCAAGTCTGTCAAAAGAACTGAAATAAGGGGGAAGTCTGCAGAGTCTTAGATACAAGGTAATTACAGAGTTAAAACATGTATTATTATTATTATTATATTATTGGTTATGCAAAACTGGGGAATGGGTAATAAAGGAATTATCTATCTTTTAAAACAACAACAATTCTGATGTTGACTGTCCCTTTAAGAGCATGTAATTTGTGCACTACGATGTCCCTTTAATAAACAGTGTATTCCTAGCCTACTATACATTTAGCAACAGATAAACTTAATTTCACAAAATAACACTCAGTGTTTGTAAAATAAATTACTTTTCCACTATAGGAAGCTATTAGACAATGTTCCTGCCCTCTGTGAGAATTAAAACAAGACTTGCAATCTGTTAAGCTTCATTTCAAATAAAACTGTGATTATCCTACCTCAGAGTTTTGTTGGATTTAATCCATGCCAGACAATTTAAGTGTTTTTACAAAGTATATAATTATACTGGTGCATTCATAAAACCACAAAGAACATGTGGTATTTTTTGAGACGTGTATCAGGAAATGTAAACGAGTTAAATCTAAAATGTGAGAGTATTCTGTGTGTGCAGTGACATTGAGATTATTGTGTTTGTATTGAGAATGAGAGTGCTATGTGTGCAGTAAGGGTGCTGTGTATATATAGTAACTATAAGAGTGTTGTGTGTTTATAGTGACTATAAGAGTGCTGCTTGTGCAGTCAGAGAGCTGTGTGTGCAGTCAGAGTAATGTGTGTGCTGTGAGAGTGCTGTGTGTGCTGTGAGAGTGCTGTGTGTGCAGTGAGGGTGCTGTGTGTGCAGTGAGGGTGCTGTGTGTGCAATAAGAATGCTGTGTGTGCAGTGAGGGTACTGTGTGTGCAGTGAGGGTGCCGTGTGTGCAGTGAGGGTGCTGTGTGTGGAGTGAGGGTTCCGTGTTTGCAGTGAGGGTGGCATGTGTGCAGTGAGGGTGCTGTGTGTTCAGTGAGGGTGCTGTGTGTGCAGTGAGGGTGCCATGTGTGCAGTGACAGTGATGTGTGTGTAGTGAGGGTGCTGTGTGTGCAGTAAGAGTACTGTGTGTGCAGTGAGGGTGCCATGTGTGCAGTGACAGTACTGTGTGTGCAGTAAGGGTGCTGTGTCTGCAGTAGCAGTGATGTATGTGCAGTGAGGGTGCTGTGTGTGCAGTGAGGGTGTTGTGTTTGCAGTGAGGGTGCTGTGTGTGCAGTGAGGGTGCTGTGTGTGCAGTGAGGGTGCTGTGTGTTCAGTGACGGTCTTGTGTGTGCGGTGAGGGTGCCATGTCTGCAGTGACTGTGCTGTGTGTCCAGTGAGGGTGCCGTGTCTGCAGTGACGGTGATGTGTATGCAGTGAGGGTGCTGTGTGTGCAGTGAGAGTGTTGTGTGTAGATTGAGAATGAAATAGATGTGTGTATAATGACAGTGAGTATGATGTGTGCACTGTAACAGTGAGGATACTATGTTACTGCCTAAACTCAGACCCAGACCCCCATTCCCATCAGCTATGAGGCATAGAGGTACTACTGAGACTGGCGCTATGAATAACACGAGGGAGGGTGTCTTCCTTACGAATGTTCCAGGGATGCTTCTATCCTTTTTAATAAACACAAGTACTACCATGTCTTCCTAAAGATTCCCTGTAATGCCGTCCACATTGTGAAAGACAAACATTTACATTAACATGTTCTATTAATTGGAAATTTTGCCAAACCATCATGAAGTCATCATATATTGCACAACTATAAGCTCTTACTGTTAGCTATATAAATCAAATATTTAATACTTAGGTGCTGAATTGACCCAGCAGCTTCCGGATCAAGAGCTAAAATTCTGATTAGAAGGAATTAATCTAATAGATATATTAGATATATATCGGCTTATAGGACAGTCAGGGTGACCCGGTGTAAGAGTTGTGGTAAACTGGCAACATTGTTAATGCATTGGGCACAGTTGTGGAGCTGCATGGGTAGAGGGTGGAGCTGGGTGTGGTGATGTTTGCAAAACTGGTCCATGAGATATCCATGAATACTTTCAATATCATACCATGAAGAACACTTACTCTTTTAGTTAGCTGGGTATCCATCATAAAATTATGGACATGTTTTTCTGCTTTGGTAAGTTCTAGCTTCCTGGCTACCACAGCTACAACAAGTGCAGTGCAACCCGCACCCTGCAAACAAAAAGAGGAAAAAGGGTTAGGAATATAATTTAAGCATAGACACATTTTTCATGCAATTCCTTGTTCTTCATTAAATGTGGACAATAACTTAAAAACAAGTCTATCCTATGTATTAAAGAGCTCTATTTAGACAGGTTAAATTATTTTTTGGATAAAAGAGGTTACATTAAAGCAGAACATTTTTATTTTGAAAGCGCAATAAACTCAGAGCATATATCGGCAGTTAGAAAGGCATAATACCCATATGCTAAATCACTTGAAAGTGATGCAGTGAAACTTTAAAAAGCTATTTTATGTAAAAATGTATTCAGCTCACAATAGTAAGTGCTCTGTAAACAGTTATGCTGTAGCTACTGTTAAATGCATATTGAACAACAGCTAATCAGCTTTATCAGAGCTGAGGTCACACTTTGCTTTACTGAAATCTCATAATATTTAATAGTAAGCTTCTTTGAGTAGAGAAATAACATGACAGTGCCTGCACATGTCAGATGCACTCTCCCTGATTGGCTGCGTAAAATCCCTTTGCAATGGAATGTGGCAACTGAGGAAATTTGGAGGTAAAATAGGTTCCTTTTTTTACATAGAGATATTCAGGTGATATTTGATAGTCAGCTTTTTACAGATATGCTGCATCACTAGTATCAAGTGCTTTAACATATAGGAAGCACGTGCCTTTAAGCACTGCATTTTAAAAGAAACATTTTAAAATGATTTAAAAATGTCAGTTTGCTAGCATAATCTATAAGGTATACATGTTGTGAAAACCTTGGTGCAGTATGTGTTCCTGGTGTACTTTGCTGTAGCCAATTAATGGAACAGTAATGTTAATATTAAACATTTATGATTCAGAGCATGCCATTTTAAACACATATCTAATGTACTTTTATTATCTTATTTGCTTTATTGTCTTTGTATCTTGTGTTGAAAAGCATACCTAGGTATGCTCAGGAGTAGCAATGTACTACTGGAAGCTAGCTGGTGATTGGTGGCTGCACATATACACCTCTTGTCATTGGCTCACCTGATGTATTCAGCTAGCTCCCAGTGGTGCATTTCTGCTCCTTCAACAAAAGATACCAAGAGACTGAAGCAAATTTGATAATAGAAGTTAGAAAGTTGTTTAAAAGTGTATGCGCTAATTGTATCATTAAAGAAAAATGTATATTTTTAATATTAATATTCTGATGAATAGTAATTAATCTGACAAATCACAGACATATTACTGTACATCACTTCAGTTCAAATTCACATTACAGATGCTACACAAAAAGAGAGATGTATGGGAGGGACACTAATTCACACGATACACGGCTGTAAATCATACACATAAATGCAAAGCTCTAAGGGCGCGATCCGATATAGGTCGTAGTTTTCGGCGCAAGTGAGGTAACCCGCGTCGCCCGCAGTTTCAGCTCGCAACTCGAGCTATCCAATATTCACCGCCGTCAGATGCTAAACTGGCGTAAGTGAGAAAAACCGACGAGCAGGCAAAATGTGCGCAAATACACCTTTTAGTCGTCGCAAGTACTTGCGCCTGTTTTTTGTTCACGTAAAGTCTCAATAAAGTGTAGTTTTATGCAAATTAGCCTACGACTCGTAAAAAATAACGCCAGTTCTAAGAGATGCGCCACGTAATGACGAGATTCAAAAATCATACTTAAACACCTGCGCAGCCGCCATTTCTTTAGTGTGTTTGGTTGGTTCTTGGAGCTACAGCACACTACAGCGAGTATAGAGATTAGTGGTAAGAGTAGTGAGAAAGGAGCATCATCAAGTTAGTTAGGTCGGATTGTTGGTTGGATTGTTAAGCCAGTACATTTACCTACACTTTTTTTCATATTGCACACATTTTGCATACACACATATACAAAATACACAACACTTTTTTTTTATAACACCCAACACTTTTTATTTATCTTTTACAGTTTGAAAGGCTGAGTGTCTGGTTGTGATTGTGTGTGATTGAAGTGGGAGTGAGTGTGAGTGTGTGAGTGTGTGTAGTGTGAGGATGTCAGGGAGAGATAGGGCTGGGGGGAGGAGGGAAGGGGAGTCGCAGGGAGAGGATTATGTACAGGAGGAGCAGCAGGGTCCCCGTCAGGGAGTGAGCGGAGTGGGGAGAGGGAGAGCCAGAAGGGAGGATGGGAGTGGGGTTGCCCAAAGGCCAGGCACACTGAGAAGAGGGATAGAGGGTGCACATGGGGATAAAAGGGGGCAGGAGGGAGAGGATAGGGAGGAACCCACACCAGGGACATCCCAGGGAGGGAGCCAGGCAGCCCAGGACGAGGAGCGTATGAGGTGTCCCAATTTCAGTTTTGCCGAAAACCTCGCTCTCGTCCAGGCTGTCCTGGAGAACCATAATGCCCTCTTTGGACAAGAGAAGGGCAAAGGAGTTGCCCGGAGGCGTAAAGATGCTTGGCAGAAGGTGGTGGAGGCCGTCAATGGTGTGTCCCAACAGAGGAGGAATGTTGACGGCCTTAAGAAGAGATGGAATGATTGCAAGAGGAGAGTCAAGGAGAGGATGGGCCAGGAAGCAATCTCCCAGAGGGCAACAGGAGGTGGGCCTCACTATGAGGCCGAATACAATGAGTGGCAGGAGCTCATTCGTAGGTCCCTGAGCCTCACAGCAGTCCGTGGACTTCCAGGGGCTCGTGACTCAGGGACTGCAACATCAGCACAGCATGCTGGTGAGTAACATCCCACACACTAGT
Organism: Bombina bombina; assembly: GCF_027579735.1. NCBI lineage: Eukaryota > Metazoa > Chordata > Amphibia > Anura > Bombinatoridae > Bombina > Bombina bombina. Next base: position 276,429,491 of record NC_069500.1, on the reverse strand, counting down.
ATAATATGTATTTGAGTTATAACATCCTATATTGTCACACATTCATGTACACAATGAGGATCATGGTATTTTGATTACTAACAACTAAATATACAATGATATTTAACATTAAAGGGACATGAAACACAAAGAATTTATTTCATTATTCAGATAGAGAATACAGTTTTAAACAACATCAAAATTTACTTCCATTATCTATTTTTAATTATTATTTTGAAAATCTTAGTTTATTAAATATCAATGCACATGGGTGAGGCAATCACACGAGGCATTGATGTACAGCCACCAATCAGCAGCTTCTGAGCCTATCAAGAAATGCATATCAGCTAAGAATATCAAGATAATGAAGCATATTAGCTACTGGAAGTAAATTACAATTTTTTTTAAATTCCATGCTTGTCTAGCTGAATCATGAAATAATAAATATGGTTTGCATGTCCATTTAATGCTACTTAACACATTGAAAATCATGATATGAGGTAGAATAGTGAAATACTAACATGTCTCAGAGTAACACAGGCCACAAGCCACATGTAGACCTTTCAGTAAATGGACACCATAGTCATCACAACCATAGTGTCACTTAAAGAACACATTTTCTCCATCACTGACATGTACACAGAACTATTGTATGAAACACATACATGTATAATTAGCATATTACAAACCCTCATATCACAAATCTCAATGTGCACATGCATGTTATAGAGTTTGACATGAGAATGTGGATAGGCCCTAGCATGTAAATTGTATGCCCACATGGATAGATATGTGACTGTACTAATCCCTCTCATCATTTGACTCCTCCACAGAACCTCCAGTCACCAGGGTGCCTACGCCCATGAATCCCCCAACACCGGTTCTAAATATATGTCCACCACAACCACCGGTACAGATAAGACAGCAGGAGTATGCCAGGCATGACATGGCTTGGACTGCGTCAATCTAAAATCCACATATCATGCCACCTGCATTAGAGGAGGATACCTGGCAGGAGCCCTGGCAGGAGGAATATTCCTATGGCTTGGAGGGGGAGCCCCGCCAGCCCCAAAGGGTAGATGTATTTACCCCCCCCCAAGAATATCAGGGCACTACAGGAGTATACCAGCAGGCTGAGTGGATGCACACCAGCGGCCATTGGGACTATCGGTCCATCCCGACATCTGGACCATCATCTTCAGTTGGAAGGGCTCCACCAACTGTAATCCATCGCCCTGCACCTCCAGCTCATATCCCTGTGGCTGCACCTCCAGCTGAGATATCTCTTCCTGCACGTCCAGCTGCTGTTTTTGTTCCGGCACCTCCAACTGAGGTTATTGTTCCGGCACCTCCAACTGAGGTTATTGTTCCGGCACCTCCAACTGAGGTTGTTGTTCTGGCACCTCCAACTGAAGTTATTGTTCCGGCACCTCCAACTGAGGTTGTTGTTCCGGCACCTCCAGCTGAGGAACACGTAATTGAAAGAGTGCCTATTGTCCCTGCTGATGAAGAGCCCATGGATCAATTGAGTTCTGCCATGGGTGATGAATATATCTCACTACAGAGGAGGCAAACTTTGACCTGTGAGACTCTAACGGAAACGTGTCAAAAAATGCAGAGGGAACAACACAGGTTCCATAGAAGCCAACACCGTTTGCAACAGAGGTCGAATGAGCTGCAAAGGGACATGGCAGCATCGGTATCAGCTATGGTCCAAAATCAAAACCAAATGCTGCGTGTAATATCGGACATGCAAATCCAAAGTGACCAAAGATGGAGGGAACAGAATCAACTGTTGGGGGCTTTGGTGGAGCATTTCACCCAACAGCAGGACATGGCATCAAGTATCTCCTCTGTGACCAGCACTCCTACTGGATCCACACAACCCAGGAGAGGCAGAAGACCCACACCAGGCCCCTCATCTAAGAGGCCTAAAAAAAAAAAAAATATTATTCAATTTCATTGAAAATCTTGTCCTCTGTTATTTATGTAATTGTCATCCACATCCATGTGAGTTGTGTTTTAGTACAGTAATATTGGTAAAACATATAATAATACCTGTGTTGAAATGGACCAAAAAGGTATTATTATAATGTTTATGACATATTCATGCTCAATAAACAACATCACATGGTTGTGTCTCAACGGTACATATAGTAATATTAACTTCTAAGATGTACATCAAGGTTTCTCACATCCAATATAAATTGACACGTTGGTATATATAACTAATAATATATTTAAAGAAGGTGTGAACATAAGGTATAAATATCCATTATCCTCATTCTTAATGATAGTGAACTAAACATGAATTAAACAAATTATAAATATACAGTAATTAGGGTTGTTAAAGGGACATGAAAGCAAATATTTTTACTTCATGATTTTGAAGGAGAAGATAATTTCAAAAATAAACTATAATTTCATTCTATTATTTCTGTTGCTTCATTCTATTGATATTCTTTGCTGAAAACCATATCGAGATATGCTTGGTAGCTGATGATTAGTAGCTGTATATAGATGCCTCCTGCGATTTCTTCACTGTGTGCATTTCTATGTCTTCATTAAAGTATATCTAAATAAATAATGAAAATAGGTAATTGATTTAAATTATAAGGTTTTTAAAAATTATCTTCTCTATCCTTAATCATGAAACAATATGTTTGGGTATAGTGTCCCTTTAAGGGAAGGGGGTTGGGATGTAGTAGTTTCACTTACATGCAGTGGAAATCCAAACTTTTACATTCTGCAAGACATGATATATACACATGCAATGGTTGGTGAGGTACTGTCAAACATCATAATACATGTGAATGTTACGGTTTACTGTAATTATGAATAAGTAACTTACAGGTGAAGTATTCACGGATGACATAATCCCTCACTTCATTCCCCCTCAGTGTCCCCCTGTCCACATCCTCAAGTACAGGAACCAGCTGCTGCTGCTGCTCTGGGTCAATGTCCCCCAACAAACGTGTGTCCACAGCAATGTTGTGTAGAATACAGCAAGCATTGACAATGGAACACACTTTGTTGGGGTTATACTGTAGTGCTCCGTCTGTAACATCCAGACACCTGAACCTGGTTTTTAATAGGCCAAAGCTCCTTTCAATGACATTCCTTGTTCTTATGTGTGCCTCCTGGTACCTGAGTTGTGGCTCCGTAATGGGGTGCACCAAGGGGGTTAATAGCCATGGTCTGCAGCCGTACCCTGCGTCACCTGTCATGTAACATATGTGTTTGGATTACTACAGGTACATCATGTGCTTTAAAGGGACACAACATGAATCACATATAAAAGATAGATTTAATCAAAACATTAATGGAAGTAATCAGGATAGTTAATTAAAATTAAAAGGCCTATCTGAATAATGGAAGTGCAATTTATACTAGACTGTCCATTTAATAAGAACCTGCAATTGTTAGCAGCTTGATAATTAACTTTGATTAGATCATTTTCTCCATTCTATAGATAACTCTTGATGACAAGCATATTAGATATGCTCAATAGCTGCTGATTGGTGGCTGCACATAGAAGCCTCATATGATTGGCTCATATATGTGAATTATAATTTATACAATCAATATATTTAAAGAATGAATAAAATGATATAAGAGAAGTGAATTGTAATGCTGTTTAACATTGTATTCTCTATCTGACACATGAGATGACAATATGTGTTTAGTGTCCCTTTATTAGAAATATACAGACAGAATGAAGATACTCACCAAGCAGCCATCCTCCCGAAAGTGTTCCATTTTCAAACATATTGAATAAGGAGGTCTGGCGCAGGATGTAGGAATCATGTGCACTCCCTGGGAAGCCTGCATACACATGTAAGAATTTCAGATTGGTATCGCAGACCATCTGGCAATTCAATGAGTGAAACCCTTTCCTGTTAATATAGAGGATTGTCTCCTCATGTGGGGCCACAATACGCACATGTGTGCAATCAATTGCCCCCATGACATTAGGAATACCCCCCAGTCGATAGAAGCCTTGTTTAAGACGGTTCCATTCCTGGGGGGTATGGGGGAAATGAATGTATCGTTGTGTCTGGTTATCTAGAGCAGTCAGAACCTCCCCTAGAATCCTGGAGAAGGTAGACTGCGCTAGGCCAGACACAAGCCCCTCTGTTGACTGGTATGAGCCAGTTGCCAGGAAGTGTACAACACACAACAGCTTCTGCATACCAGTCAGAGCTCGGTTCCTATACGCTTGAGGGTCAATTTCATCCTTCAACACCTCATATAGGTTAATGAGGCTTGCAGATGTCAAGCGATATTTTTCCCTGACCTCCACTTCTGTCATCCCAAACAGGGTGACCCTAACCCTGTGTACCCTTGGTGCTCTTCCCCTCTGCTGATGCCTTCGTCTTATAGGCCCTGCTGGCCTATGGGCAGCTGCAGCAACAGCAGCATGGGGAGCACCAGGAACAGGGACAACAGCAGGAGGAGCAGGGAGGGCAGCAGCAGCAGCTGGAGCAGGGACAGCTACAGCACCATGACCAGGGACCTCAGCAGCAGGGATACCATCCAAAACAGGGGCTTGTAGGGGTTCAAGCACCCCTTGTGCCCCACGACGCTGTCTGACTCTAAATGCAATATACTGCAAGGGAAACATGGTGGCTAATGAGGGTGTGCATTTGCAGGTGTTTTAAGTCTGCAGGTGAGAGGTTGTGCTGTTTGTGATTGGTTTGACACACTTGCAGGGGCAGGAATAATAAATGCTTTTAAGAGGTTAACTATTTGTGAACAAGCTGCTGCTATGTATATTGTTAGGCATGCATTTGTTAGGCCTTCTGAGAGTTACGTTGGTTTCTAAGTCAGTGCAAGGGTACCTGCGCCTTCAATTTGTGGCGAGCTGAGAACGGCGTAGATTTTGTAAAATCTGCGCGCGTAAGTCCTTATGCCGTATATTGGATAGCAAATTGCGCGTGTTTTGTATGTCAGTCTATGGGCCAAAAAACTACGGGCGACGCCAGAAATCTACGCGCGTAACTTCCAGCTTACGCCGTATATAGGATACCAAATCCGCGCAATTATTGGCGTCGCCGGCTTTTGCGGGCGACGATTTTTATCGGATCGACCCCTAAATGCTTTTAAAACACTTTATGAGTCTCACATGACCCCATAATGTCTCCTATTTAAATTCTTATAGAACGATATGACACAAAAGGATATAAATTAAAGAAAGTTCAATCATTTTTTTTAAAAATCCGTCAGTACTCAAAATAGTTAATTATGGGCCAGATTACAAGTGACGCGTTAACAGTTACACACGAGCGTGAAGGGGTTTATAGTGGCTGATTGCGTGCGCCAGGTTTTCCACTCATATTACAAGTTAAAAATAAACATTATCGCTTAAGCACGATCGCAATTTATGCTAGAATGCTAACCGCGTCCTCAGAGCTCTGGTTAACTGTTTCGCCAAACAAAAAAAATGTCACAAAATACAACAAAAATACATTTACAAAGTATAGTTACACTCATAATGAAACTAACTAATAATATTTTTTTTAAAAAATTGCACAAAAAAGTTATAAAGGCTCAAAGATATGAGGTCTCAGGTATAGAATGGCTGTATTAGGGACCCAGGAAGGATGAGACCTTGACGTGGTACCTGGGCTTATCCCATTGGCCAGATGCGGTAACTAACTCTTCCAGTTTTGCTTTTAATCTTAGCAGAGTGCTTGTAAGTAAGTGCTGGACTTTCTCTGTGTGTATTAATTTGTTTTGGAAATTTCCCTATGGGCCTTGCACCCAGACATGTCGGGGGTTAACTGCCTGGGCCTCTGGGGATGGTACAGCTACCTGTGAGTTGCTATTGAGCACCCAGGGCTGTGCATGTTGCAGGGTTATAAGATGTGTACCCAGTCCAGTCTGTGGGGCCGATTTATTATGGCCTGAATGAGGTTGTATACCCCTGTTTTTTTTAAGACCGCTGATCCTTAACTCGTTTGCTGCCTCTGAGGCTGCGAACATCAATCTGCCCGATCTCATACGATTGGGTTGATTGACAACCCCTGCTAGCAGATCTGCAGGGGGCAGCATTGCACAAGTAGTTCACCAGAACTGCTTGTACAATGATAAATGCCGACAGCATATGCTATCGACGTTTATCGATATCTGGCAGACGATAGCTACAGTGGATCATGTCCACCAGACACTTGATAAATCGGCCCCTATATGTTTATATGTGTGCACATATGTATTTATATGTGTATATATTTATTAACAGACATATATATATATGCATATAAATATATAAATATATATATATATATATATATATATATATATATATATATAAGTGCATTGGATCCTTTGCAGCTAAGTAGATGAAAGCATGAAAAATCATATGTATGCAATCTTTATAGTGTAGTGTTATACTGTGTATTTAATATTTCACATTCCAATGTTCTGCATGTAGCAGAATATGTTTTATGTATTTATAAATAGACTAGTCCTAAAGCCCGTTTACACAGGCCATTTTTTGCAGTACAGCGTTCCCATCCCTTGCTCTCTCTCCACCTCTCTTTTGTGCTCTCTCCCCCTCTCTTTTGCGCTCTCTTTCGCTCCACCTCTCTTTTGCTCTCTCTCTCCCCTCTCCCTCTCCCTCTCTTTTGCTCTGTCTCTCTCCCCTCTCTCTTCCCCTCTCTTTTGCTCTGTCTCTGTCCCCTCTCTTTTGCTCTCTCTCTCCATCCCTCTCTTTTGCTCTCTCTCTCTCCCTCTCTACTGCTCTCTCTCCCCCTCTCTTTTTCTTTCTCTTCCCTCTATTTTGCTCTTTCCCCTCTCTTTTGCTCTCTCTCCCCCTCTCTTTTGCTCTGTCCCCTCTCTTTTGTTCTCTCTCCATCCCTCTCTTTTGCTCTCTCTCTTCCCCTCTCTATTGCTCTCTCTCCCTCCTCTCATTTGCTCTCTCTACCCCCTCTCTCCCCCTATCTTCTTTTACGCCCTCTCTTTCCCTCTCTCTCTTCCCCCCTCTTATTTTCTCTCTCTCCCTCTCTTTTGCTCTCTCTCTCCCCCTCTCTTTTTCTTTCTCTTCCCTCTATTTTGCTCTTTCCCCTCTCATTTGCTCTCTCTCCCCCTCTCTTTTGCGCTATCTCTCTCCCTCCTCTCTTTTGCGTTCTCTCCCTTCTCCCCCCTCTCTTTTGCGCTCTCTCCCCCTCTATTTTCTGCTCTCTCTCTCCCCTCTCTTTTGTGCTCTCTCCCCCCTCTTTTTTGCACTCTCTCTCTCCCCCCATCTCTTTTGCTCTGTCTCTCTCCACTTTTTTTCCTCTCTCTCCATCCCTCTCTTTTGCTCTTTCTCTCCATCCCTCTCTTTTGCTCTCTCTCTCCCCTCTCTTTTGCTCTCTCTCTCCCCTTTCTCTCTCTCCCTCCACTCTTTTGCTCTGTCTCTCTCCCCTCTCTTTTGCTCTCTCTCTCCATCCCTCTCTTTTGCTCTCTCTCTCGCCCTCTCTATTGCTCTCTCTTCCCCTCTCTTTTTCTCTCTCTCCTCCTCTCAATTGCTCTCTCTCCACCCTCTCTTTTATGCTCTCTCCGCCATCTCTTTCTCTTTCTCTTCCCTCTATTTTGCTCTTTCACCTCTCTTTTGCTCTCTCTCCCCCTCTCTTTTGCTCTTTCCCCTCTCTTTTGCTCTCTCTCCATCCCTCTCTTTTGCTCTCTCTCTCTCCCCTCTCTTTTGTTCTCTCTCACCCCTCTCTCTCCCTCCCTCCTCTCTTCTGCTCTGTCTCTCTCCCCTCTCTTTTGCTCTCTCTCTCCATCCCTCTCTTTTGCTCTCTCTCGCCCTCTCTATTGCTCTCTCTTCCCCTCTCTTTTTCTCTCTCTCCTCCTCTCTATTGCTCTCTCTCCACCCTCTCTATTGCTCTCTCTCCACCCTCTCTTTTGCTCTCTCTCCACCCTCTCTTTTTCTTTCTCTTCCCTCTATTTTGCTCTTTCACCTCTCTTTTGCTCTCTCTCCCCCTCTCTTTTGCTCTTTCCCCTCTATTTTGCTCTCTCTCCATCCCTCTCTTTTGCTCTCTCTCTTCCCCTCTCTATTGCTCTCTCTCCCTCCTCTCTTTTGCTCTCTCTACCCCTCTCTCTCCCCCCTCTCTTTTGCTCTCTCTCTCCCCTTTCTTTTGCTCTCTCTCTTCCCCTTTCTTTTGCTCTCTCTCCATCCCTCTCTTTTGCTCTCTCTCTCTCTTCCCCTCTCTATTGCTCTCTATCCCTCCTCTCTTTTGCTCTCTCTACCCCTCTCTCTCCCCCCTCTCTTTTGCTCTCTCTCTTCCCCTTTCTTTTGCTCTCTCTCTTCCCCTTTCTTTTGCTCTCTCTCTCCCTCTCTTTTGCTCTTTCCCCTCTCTTTTGCTCTCTCTCCATCCCTCTCTTTTGCTCGCTCTCTCTCCCCTCTCTCTCCCTCCCTCCTCTCTTTTGCTCTGTCTCTCTCCCCTCTCTTTTGATCTCTCTCTCCATCCCTCTCTTTTGCTCTCTCTCTCTCGCCCTCTCTATTGCTCTCTCTTCCCCTCTCTTTTTCTCTCTCTCCTCCTCTCTATTGCTCTCTCTCCACCCTCTCTATTGCTCTCTCTCCACCCTCTCTTTTGCTCTCTCTCCACCCTCTCTTTTTCTTTCTCTTCCCTCTATTTTGCTCTTTCACCTCTCTTTTGCTCTCTCTCCCCCTCTCTTTTGCTATTTCCCCTCTCTTTTGCTCTCTCTCCATCCCTCTCTTTTGCTCTCTCTCTTCCCCTCTCTATTGCTCTCTCTCCCTCCTCTCTTTTGCTCTCTCTACCCCTCTCTCCCCCCTCTCTTTTGCTCTCTCTCTTCCCCTTTCTTTTGCTCTCTCTCTTCCCCTTTCTTTTGATCTCTCTCTTTCCCCCTCTTATTTTTTCTCTCCCCCTCTCTTTTGCTCTCTCTCTCTCTCCCATCTCTTTTTCTCTCTTCCCTCTATTTTGCTCTTTCCCCTCTCTTTTGCTCTCTCTCCCACCTCTCTTCTGCTCTTTCCCCTCTCTTCTGCTCTTTCCCCTCTCTTCTGCTCTTCCCCTCTCTTTAGCTCTTTCCTGTCTCTTTTTTTTTTATATATATTTTTATTGAGGTATATTGTAAGGCATACATATAATATTTAACATCATATAACAAGAGGAATGTATCCAGAAATATAAATACGGTAAATCCGCCAGAATAAACATTACATATTAACATGACCGTTATGAACATATATAGTTATACATATATAGTTGCCACAAGCGCTATAAGCCCCCACTATGAAAGATGAAGCCACTTATGGACCTCAATTTAACATAAAATTATTAACGTTGCAGAGGCTAGCCTGAAACCAAAGGAACCACTCTTGGGTCCCAAATAATTAACCTCATTTTACCATTTTTTATTTGAAAGAACAGAATAAATCTGAACCATCATACTTTGTCCTGCAATATAGGGCCCCTTTTGGACCCATAAACTAGGTAAAAAAATTAGAGAACATAAAAACATAATTCTTATATCCAGCATTGCAGATGGTATATATAGATAACTAAACTATAAACTTAGGAATCAAGAACCACTAGATAGCCACATTGTACCACTCTACTCATGCTTAAGGATATATAATATTAGTGCCAGCACATATAAATGTAACCTTGCATATGCACATATGGTAATATAGTCAATACTTAGCATCTAGGCCATAGGATAAGTCAGCATAGGATTAGGTGAACAATTTGTGAGCAATATTTACTGCTTAATAGGATACCTTAACTGTCAGTTTGGGGAGGATATAATAATAAATAAATTGGGGAACCAAGTGAAAGTAAAAATATTAACACAGTGTCTCATTAAGATGTTCCCTTAGCATTGAGAAAGAACAGAACTTAGGGTAGCACAAACCTCTCAGATCGGTAGATCAAAAACCATAATGCAACAGCGGTTATCATATTAAAAAAAAAAAGGGCAGTTAGCTACAAAAATATATTTGTGATAGTTATGTACTTAAAGCAGCAACTCTTTATCTCATACAATGACTAACAGTTTATACAACTCAGCTAACAAAGTGACCACACGTATATTAGTAAAACCACATATAATATATTTTGGGAAGTCCTGCTACGATACCATGCCAAGCTCAAAAGAGTGTCCTATATTAAAGAAAGTAAAATGTTCCCATAAAGAAGTCTCTCATTTCTATGAGTCCCCACAGGATCACTAAGGGAAGACGACATCTATCCTACGCCTACTGTATCCAAGGAGGATATAGCGGCCATTGCAGTGTAGCCATGCGTTGAATCCAGCCCTTTGCTAAAGAGTTTCTGTCTGTCAGCCCCCACATGCGCTATGGACATGCTCAGCCCTGTAGCTACGGATCTCACAACAGGATAAACACTATTTTTACCGTCCGTAGCACCTTCCTTCAGAAGGATGGAACGTTGGATCTCATCAGCTGCGTCGCTTTTAAGTTGAGGAGTGGATATTAAAGCGGGTGGTGTTTGCATGCTCTCCACTCGATGCACATGTATCTCAAGACTAACCGTCTGATCACTATCAGGGGATCCGCCATCCGACCTTGAAGCGGTTAAACTATTAAACTTCAGCTGTGGTATCTGGTCTTGTGTCCACAAATAAAGCTGTTTTTGAAAGCTCTGTTTTAACTCACAAAATTGTAGGTCCAGTAAAAGGTGTATACGTTGCTCCCATGCATCAATCATCGCCATACTAGAAATTAGATATGTGCAATTCGGTTCGGTTTGATTCGGAAAATTCGGCGATTCGGATCGAACCGAATTTCTGAATTAAAATACTGCCGAATTTCGCGAATAAATCCGAATTACTTCGGATTTATTCAGTAAATTCGGATGGCCATGGATTACACTAGTATTGTACAGTATATTAGGTTATATCACTCTGCTATGGGTTACACCTAATATACAGTACATAATACTAGTCTAATCCCACCTAACACTTACCGAAATTCCGAATTTCCAAACCGAACCGAACCGAATCAAACTGAATCCAGCCGAATTTCTTTGAATCCGAATGAATTCAAAACGAATCGATTCAAAATTTTCCGAATTCGAATCGATCCGAACTTCGAAAAATTCCAAATCAATCCGAACCGAAACAAATTTTTTCGCCACATGTCTACTAAAAATGTCCTCCGGTCACAGAATTCTGCTCTCCAGCAAAAGTAATGGCCATATATCAAAAGCTCAGAAATTAAATTAAAAGCTCTTTCTACAGCGCATTCGGATCAGCATATATAGCTGCGTTGCCTGAAACTTCAGGAATATGGAGGGGTGGGAGTAGATTCAGGCAGTTGGAGGGCCTCTGCTGCGCATCTGCTCGTTAGTGGTCTGCCAGGCTGATATCATGAATACTTGGTGACAAAATCCGTTGCTCGAGTGCTTGCCTTCACTAATATCATAAAAGTAAACTTGGATTTGTACTTAGAGAAGCAATAAACAGCAGATGTATTGACTTCAGTGTTCAGCCGTTTCAGAAAAGGCAGCCATCATGGTCGGTGGTTAGACACGCCCCCCTTTCCTGTCTCTTTTTGTCTCTCCCCCTCTCTTTCTATTTCTCTCCCCTCTCTCTCGCGCCGACCGCCTCCGACCATGCCCCCAACCATGCCTGGTCCCGCCCATGCTCCTGCCCGGCCACGCCCACACTCCGGCCCCCACTGTCGCAAACAGCATGTCAAGTAAAAGCCATCTTCAATCAAGGACTGCACTCACTGGATTCAGATAAATAATAAACCACTTATTAAATAATTTATCTGAATCCAGTTAGTGCAGTCCTTGATTGAAGATACTTATTGATATATTGACTGGGCACCCTGGTTGCTGACCAAATTGTATTGAGAGTGCAGATACACACGGGAGATATATATATAAATATAACATATTCTTCAATTTGAAGAACATTGGAATGTGAAATATGAATATTTATATTTTCATATATTCATATTTGTCAGGTTAGCGCACTTGAGAATATGCGATTGTGTTTACGTGCGAGTAGGGTGTTAGATTTTTTTCCCACTTTGTTTGCTCAATTGACTTTTACGGGGGAATACATTACTGCGTGCACTATATTCTAAGTTCGTATTTTTATGCTTGTCAGGATAGCGTGCAAGCAAAAAACTGTTTACTTTAAACTTGTAATACAACCACAACCCGAGCAGGAGCATTAAATACTGCTCCACTTGTAATCTAGGCCTTCATTTTTAAAGTTCATTTACACTTTCTGCTATTTCTTTGCTAAAATTTAAAAGATAAAATGCACTTTTGAAGGTTAAGTTCAGCAGAATTCATGCAGAGTTAGTGCCACTTAGTACATAAACATTATATGTATCATGGGAGTGATTTGTCTTTTGTTCATTTGAGCACAGATTTCAATAATATTTGACATTAAAACAAATTGCACAGTGACAGTACTGCTGAATTTCTATTACATTTAGAAGAATCCATATCCAATCCAATCTATAGAAAATACAGACATCCTGCAATATTATTGAAAAATCGTATCCAGTTATAGAAGATATTAAAGAAATGCTGCAGTAAAATAGACAATAAAATAGGGGTGCCAATATTATACAAAGATGGGATCTACTTTTTTGGTACATTTTGACAGTGTCATTTATTAAGCATGTGACACATATAAGGACATTTGGGTTTCTGTTTATCTTATGCTACAACTCATGTAAATATATATAGGTTTGCACTACTATAGTTGCCAGTATATATATATATCTTATGTGTATCTGCACTCACAATTCAATCAGGTCATAAACCAGTGTGCCTAAGTCAGAATATCCACAGGTTTCTTCAATCAAGGACTGCACTCGCTGGATTTAGATACAGTATAAAATTATTTATTATATGGTGATGTTTCGGGATTCGCAGACCCCTTCCTCAGACCAAACACAGTGCAAGTGAAAAATGGGGACTTTAAACCTAATAAGCCCCTCCCATCAGACAGTGCAAGAAATTGCACCAAAAAAAGTTGTCAGGGCAACCACCTGGTTGCCTGGATACCAGTAAAAACAATATATATTTGCACTTTATTCACTATACACTGGAATGGAATAGTTAGTATCTACTGTGTGATAGGGATACATCTTATTTATGTATTGATGTTTTTTAATTTAATATATTCTTTTTACTGGTATCCAGGCAACCATTTGGTTACCCTAACAACTGTTTTTGACGCAATTTCTCGCACAGTCTGATGGGAGGGGCTTATTAGGTTTAAAGTCACCATTTTTCACTTGCACTGTGTTTGGTCTGAGGAAGGGGTCTGCGAACCCCCGAAACGTCACCATATAATAAATAATTTTATTCTGTATCTAAATCCAGCGAGTGCAGTCCTTGATTGAAGAAACCTGTGGATATTCTGACTTAGGCACCCTGGTTGATGACCTGATTGAATTGTGAGTGCAGATACACATAAGATATATATATATATATATATATATATATATATATTGGCAACTATAGTAGTGCAAAACACAACTGCTCAAGCCAAAGTTCCATATTTCCATCCTTCCCTACAGGACTTGTCCCAAAAGACAATGATATCACCTAAGGGATTATATATATATATACAGTATATATCTGGCTATCTAAAGTCATAATTGTGCAGCAACACATGTATATTATCTGTCTACTCTACATGCATACCTATACATTACAAGTGTATAGATGGACATAATTATTATTCAGCACAACACGTCCTATTTCAGTGTATAGGTACTTGGCATAATTATACAATACAGTGTGTTCAATTTCAGTGCATAAATGTTCAGCATCATTATGCAGCACAGAGTATAGACACCCATCATCATACAGAGCAGTCTGTTCTGTTTTTTAGTGTATGAACCCTCAACATTATTAGACAGTGCAGCATATTTAATGTAAATGTATCAATACTCTGCATTAATTATACAGTACATCATGTGTGTCTTTTGTGTGTTTTATATATTGCCACCACTGTTTGATTTGTTGTGCAGAGCCACCACTGATTTGCTCTGTTGTGCAGAGCCACCACTTTGGTAAGTTATGTCTAGCAGAAATTAACCATTATAGCTATTATAGTTTTAATAACTCAGATTAGCAGTCAAGAATTTGATGTGATAACGGAAATCTATTTTCTCTATCATTATAGATAAAAGGGTTATCTATAGCTGCTTAAAGTGATGGTAAATCTGAGCGTTTAAAAAACGCTAGGATTTGCCATCACTAAAAAGAAACAGGACGTTCAATGATTAGTTTGTAATAAAGGATGCTAAACTTACACTGTCTGTGCCACTGCCTCTTCGCTAAACTGAGCAGCTCCAACTGTCCACTCGCACTTTTCTCAATCAGGTGTTGTTTCCGCCTCTAAACTAATAACCATGCTAGCATACATAAGACTGTCATATGGCTGGCACGGCTATTGGTTTAGAGGTGGAAATATCACCTCATTTAGTGCTAGATTACACATGGACTGCTAATTTATCGTGACCCTGCAGTAGCAATTAGCACTCCGAAAATTAACCATAGATCAGATCTCTGGTTAATTTTGTACATGTCCCCAATTGCACAAAATATCAATTTAATGTAGTGTTTAATTTTTTTTAAAAATGTGCAGTATTTTTATTTTTGAAAAAAATAACGGCAAGAAGCAGTTATTAGGGGTTAAAGTGTGCGGGTGTGGGGTGTTAGACAAAAAACGGCACTGAAAAGTGCCTTTACATTGCGTTCTATAGGTACTGTGTGTTCCCTGTAAATATATATGTATATGCTTATATACATATATATATTTCTATGTTAATATGTGTATATATACAGATATAAACACATACATTTTTAACTTTGCTGCCCATTGCTGTGCAACTTACCCCTTCACTGCGCTAGGTTTTCATGCCGTGTCTGACGGCATGAGAACGAGGCTCCCATTGGAGCCTAAGGAAGTGCACTCTCATGAGTGCAAAGCTTCCGTGCAATGCGAATGCAAGGTTGAGTTTGCATTGCACCTAACTTGTAATACCAGCGCACATTTGCATGCCCTGGTATTACGAAGTGGAAAGCAAATATTGATTTTGCAGAAGCGATATTCTGCGCTCCACTTGTAATCTAGTCCTAAGCGAGGAGGCAGCGGCACAGAAAGGGTACGTTTAGTTCCCCTTTTTTACAAACTGATCACTGAAAGTCCTGTTTTTTTAATTGATGGTAAATCATAGCATTTTTTTAAATGCTCTGATTTACCATTATGTTGACACATCACTAGAAACAGTAATGGCAGGGTATATCATTTCTTTAGTGTGTGTGTGTGGGGGGGGGGGGGGGGGTTGCAGTGAGATGTTTCTGTGCCTGTGTAGCAAAAATCCTAGCACTGGCCCTGAGTATTATGCTGGGGTCATATAAGTAAACTGCTATTTTCAGTTTTACTTCCCTTTAATTGGCAAAATGTAAACTTAATGTTTATTTTTGAGGTTTGGTGATGACAGCACAAAGACTCGCACAAGGTGGTCTTTGACCTCCTTTCAAAGTGGGCGAAGGCTTACGCTACGCATAACATGATCTAAAGAATAGACTCAAACCAGTGTTTCACATTATCTCATAATGTGACTTGACAGCTGTTACAGAATAGCTGTTATTATAGAAGCAAGTACGTAAAAGGAAAAATAAGCAAATATGTATTAGTGTAAGCCTTTTGAGTCGACTCCGACAAAAATTGTAAAGACAGTGTAGATTTATTTCCTCTCATTCAGCCCTATATAAAAAAAATCATTATTTTTTTGAACGTTCAGCATAATTAAAATCATAATTTCTTGGTGTCAAGAATGTGTTCTCACCAGTGTCTATATAGGACCCTGAAGACCGATTATAATTCTACAAAGTTACTATAACTACTTGCAGGCTTAAAAATGGTTTTAAATTCAAGGCAATTATTTTTTATATCAGTTTCAAATTACAGAATGCAGGTACATTACAAATAGACATAGATAGGACAATATGTACATTTCCTTGCAAAAGTATTAAGACCTCTTACCAGATCTCTAATATTACTGAATTATTCCAAATGTTCTATTTATATTGTCCTGTTAAGAAATGCTTTAACAAAAATGTAACAAAAAATAAAATATATAGATATTTGTTATTCTTTGGTAGAGCCACTGTTCACTGCAATGTGAATTTTAAAGCGATATTCTCACAAACGATCCTATCATCCATATGATATTTTTACTGATTTATTGTCTAAATAAATGTAAAGTAAAATGTATTTACATTTAAATCAACATGGCTTATGCTTAAAGGCACTTAGGTACTAATGCACAATGAGCATTAGTACATATCAACCAATGTGCAGGAAAAGGGAGTAATTAGTATTAACATTAGTAGGAAGTATGCAACTCATATTGCTGCATTTGTTTCAATTTAAATGTAACCCTCTAACTGCAGAGCCATTTCCACCCCTGTGCTGAGCTGTTTTTGAGTTTTTAAATGCTGCTCACATTTAATTCCTACTGTAAGCAATTTTTTTGTGAGAAACCCACACACATATTATATAGTGAGAAACACAAAAATATTATATTTTTTTTTTTTGGGGGGGGGGGGGGGGGGGTTCCAGCAAATTCAAACTATATCATTATTTTTTATGTTTATATCATGACATGTGAGAAATGTACAATAAAAAATGGGGAAACATACGGCTAGATTACGAGTTTTGCGTTAAGGTAAAAAAGCAGCGTTAACAGGTACTAACGCTGCTTTTTTACGCCCGCTGCTATTACGAGTCTTGAGGGTATAGGTGTACCGCACACCTTTTTGGCCTTACCGCAAACCTACTTACGTAAATTTTGTAAAGGCTTTTTTCTATGGGACTTCCATAGCGCCGGTATTACGAGTCTGTCCTGGGAGGCCAAAAAGTGAGCGGTACAGCCTATACCGCCAAGATTCGTAAAAGTAGTAAGTCCTACCAAGGGTGCTGAACCAAAAATGGGCCAGCTCCTAAGCTTACATCCCTGCTTTTGAACACCCTTGCAGGGCATACTAGCACATGCAAGCCTGCTTTCTACACTGTAAGAAACAGCGGTCACCAGATCTTGTGCGCAAAGGCTTCGCACATGGGACTCATTGTGTTGCCTGGGTTTTAAAATGACGGTCTAGTCAAAAATAAACTTTAATGCCTAAAATAGGGCATGTAATTTTAAACAAATTTCCAATTTACTTTTATCATCAATTTTGCTTTGTTCTCTTCTTATTCTTAGTTGAAAACTAAACCTAGGTAGGCTCATATGCTAATTTCTTAGCCCTTGAAAACTGCCTCTTATCTGAATGCATTTTAACATTTTTTTCACAACTAGAGGGCGTTAGTTCATGTGTGCCAGATAGATAACATTGTGCTCACGCCGTGGCTGTCAACAAAACTGAAATAAGGTTTCAGGCTGCAGAGGCTTAAATACAAGGTAATCACAGAGGTAAAAAGTATATTATTATAACTGTATTGGTTATGCAACACTGAGGAATTGGTAAGGGATTATCTATCTTTTTAAACAATAAAAATTCTGGTGTAGACTGTCCCTTTAAGAATTAAATTAACCCTCTCCCCGACTGTTCACTACAATCTAAAACCAACCATAGTGAGCAGTCTCAAAGATTCAGCAGAATGAAGTGTTACATAACAGTATGCTGACACCCAACTGACAGGACCCAAAAAAAGACTAGTTTTGCTTAAAAAATATTAGCTAGAAAATGTGCAACCCCTATCAAGTACCACCTGGGTCCAGAGTAGGGTTGCCACAACGGCCATATTTTCCTGGACAATTATGAGCTACACATGCTGCAGGGTATGCAGGAAGGAACATGATTGGTGCTATAAAGGATCACTATCCGTGTGCTATCCAGGGGTTCAATTCATGTTGTCCTCTGCATACCCTACAGCAAGTGTAACTCATAAGTGTCCAGGGAAACATGACCAAAGTGGTAACCCTAGTCCAGAGGTCCCACCTGACCCAATTATTCAGCCAGGCCATAACTGCATTTAGCATGCTTTCTGCTGACATCCGTGCTGTAGCTTTTCTACAATCAGACAAGAATAAAGTTTTAAAATTCACCCATATGGGAAAAGATACATTTTTACAAAGCATCATATTCTTATATGCAATTAGCTGAGTTGTATAAATAAATTACTAGAGAAGCAACTCACAGAGGTGCACTAGTATATTTTATATAATCAGCACATTTTTATCTACAGTGGGAAAAAATATAATTGGGATTTATTTTTGTGATACGGAATGGAAAATATAATGGCAAACTGCAGTCTATCATTTCCACAGTGAACCAGGTTTTTATACCATAGAGGGAACATTGTTTATGTGTGACATGGTTTAAGTTTAGACATTAGTTTTTCAGAAATTGCTTTTGTTGGCACTATTTGCTCTTTTGTTCCTTAATATAATATAAACAGATGTTTTCATTATGTATGAAGCTTAAAGGGACAGTCTGATCAAAATGAATCTTTCAGATAGGGCATGCAATTTTAAACAATTTTCCAATTTACTTTTACCATCAAATTTGCTTTATTCTCTTGGTATTCTTTTTTGAAAGCTAAACCTAGGTAGGCTTATATGCTGTTTTCTAAACTGTTGAAAACCCGTCTCTTATATCAGTGCATTTTGACAGTTTTTCACAGTTAGACACTGCTAGCGCATGTGTATCATATAGACAACTCCCGTGGAGTTATTAAGGAGTCAGCACTGATTGGCTAAAATGCATGTCTGTCAAAAGCACTGAGATAAGGGGGCAGTCTGCAGAGGCTTAGGTAACTTCAGAGGTAATAATTATATTAATATAACAGTGTTGGTTATGCATAACTGGAAAATGGGTAATAATTGGATTAGCTATTTTTTTAAACAATAACCATTTTCAAGTAGACGGTCCCTTTAATAAAGATTATCTACTGAAAATATTTAAAGTTTAAAGTTATAGATTACCTACCATTAAAGTTTACAGCTTTTTCACACACACAAAAAATAAAAATAAAAAATTCATAGGTATACACACACATAATACAAAGGTATTACGTACGTATATACTGTACACACATAAACATAGGATGGTCAGCACTCACGTTTGTTTGTAATTCAAAATTTGTAACATCATTTGGCCAAATCATTAGTCACAGGAGCCTTGTCAAGGCCTTTTCTTACCCTAAGTTACAGCCACACAAGCTAGCTTCTAACTAAACACAATAATATGCAAACAGGGGTGACATACATTTTTAAGACACTTACAAAGCATGAAGGTTGACTGCTCTCACTCTGTGAATTTTTCCAATTACGTGAAATATGTACCCACTATATATATATATATATATATAGAATGTAGGGACAGTCACACTAACCAACAGTTTAAGTACCAGGGGACTGGTAATGAGCAATATACAAAAAGTATAATAATGGCAAAGCAAAACTACACGTTGTTTGCATGACATTTGTATGTATGTCTGTGTGTGTGTCTGTGTGTGTGTCTGTCTGTGTGCACAAACACCAGGTGCGACACCACTACAGGTCATGTCTTTATTTTTGTGGCTACTTTCTACTACTGTGCATGCTCAAAATATATCAAAATTAGGCAGCTGTAAATGAACATACCTTAGCCACCACTGCTCGTTTCCTCAGAAGAAGAAAAAAACAACTCAAAATAATACAACATAAAATCTATCAGCATGCAAATTTAATGACGATACATGCAGCTTTTTTTTAAATTTAGATAAGGTTAATTAATTATTTTGCACATCATTTTCCACTTTATAGTCGCCAACAATGATAAATGCATTTCATAAACATAAAATTTGAGTTTCTCCCTACTTTCCACTACTCATGGGCAGTGTTCCCTCTAAGGCCAGTTTTGTGAGCAGACCAGCATTGAAACAGTTATTTAGAGCAATTAGCAAACACTAGACAATGCAGACTTCAAGGTGTGGTTCCTTTATTAACTGTTTTACTGCTGGACTGCTCAAAAAGTGGCCTTAGAGGGAACACTGCTCATGGGTACAATCATGTTGAAATCTAGGTTCCAAAATGACGGCACCCATAATTAGACAGAGTGGATGAAATATGCTTAGTATTTAATGTCCCCTTAATGCAGACATATGTGTACTAACCATAAACTTTTTTCTTGTCTTTTCTTTTTTTTATATTGTACAAATAGTAGAAGCAAGTCAAGTTATTACCATAATTCCAGTGAGTAAGCACACTCCTTTCCCACAGTATGTATTCGGTACCATGTCACCATATCCAATCGACAGAAATGTAATTGAGATCAACCACATTGCTCCAAGGAAATTGCTAGTAACATCCTGTTGGTCATGGTACCTGAAACAAGCAGAAAATATTCTGTGAAAAATACCATTAAAAAGATAAAGTTCACCTTTTACACATTTTAAAATACACTTTTTTTCAAAGCAACAAAGAAAATATTGACTTAAATGTTCCATTAAGTTTCTTTCAATAATAACCTAGAAGAGTCTTAAATGATCTAGGGACATTTTGAGTGATGAGTAAAAAAAAACCTTGAGCACAATATTGAGTGTTAGCTACACGTTTACAACTTAACGGGACAGTTTACCTACAATTTTCTCCCTTTAATTGGTTCCCAATGATCCATTTTACCTGACTGAGGGCCAGATTATGAGTGGCGCGTTAACATGAGCAATAAGGCATTTATCGTGGCTGTTTGCGCGCATCAGGTTTTCAGCTCGTATTACAATTTTAAAGTAAATTCCGAACATGTGTGCGCAATCGCAATTTACGCTAGAATGATTACCACCACACCTCAGAACTCAGGTTAAATTGTTTTGTGAAATAAAAAAGTGTCACAAAACACATCACATCTTTTATGTGCAGAACATTTGAATGTGAAATATTAATATTTTCATGTCGGGTTAGAGCACTTGAGAATATGCGATTAGGTTTGCAAGCGAGTAGGGTGTTTCCCTCATTTTTTTTGCTCCATTGACTTCTGTATAGAAATCTGTTTACTTTCAACTCATAATAGAAGTGCAATCCCAATGCGCGCAAAAGGTTTACTTCTAGGGCTTTTGCTCTCTCTCTATCCCCCCTCTTTTGAGCTCTCTCTCTCACGGCCACGGCACCCCGCCTGGTCCCTGTCACCTCCACCCCGTAGAAGTAAAATGAAAAGTTGTTTAAAATTGTATGCCTTATTGTAACCATGAAACAAAAAATTTGGGTTTCAAGTCCCTTTAAATAAACAAATAGTTTTTTGAATCACTAAATTAGGCAACTTTTGACTAATAGCCCCATGTCCTGTTTCTTTTGGAGATTTTAAATTATACAAAAAAGTGAGGCCCTGTGCAGTGTAGCCATCTCAAAAAGATACAGGCAGGATAGCAGGTCCTACTGTAACTTCGTCAATGGATGATCCAGCCACATTATTTTGTGCAGAAAGCAGTGGAAACTGCATAACTTTTAGGATAGTCGTTGATTAAACAGGCCAGGGGGCTCATATGGAATAAAGAAGTGTGTAGATTTATTTATCATTGATACTAAGGGGCCGATTTATCAAGTGCCAGGTGGACATGATCCGCCGTAGTGGATCATGTCTGCCTGACATCGATAAATGCAGACAGCGTATTGCACAAGCATTTTGTGTGAAATGCTTGTGCAATACCGCCCCCTGCACATTCGCAGCCAATAGGCCGCTAGCAGGGGGTGTCAATCAGGCCGATCGTATCCGTCTTAAGACCGCTGCTTCTTAACTTATGTTTCAGGGGAAACTACGGGGGTAGATAGCATCATCCGCTGCTTGATAAATCTACCTCATAGGGTCATACACACAATTTTAACTTTAGGGGACAATATTTTACTAGTCAAAATTAATTCTGAAGTCTGGAAGAACTTGACCTTGCAGGTTAAAGGACCACTAAATACAGTATAATTGCACACTTAGCAAGTGCATAATAAAATGACAATACAATAACACTTTAAATAAGCAGTAGATTTTTTTTTCTGACAAATGTATTTTTCCCCATTTGCTGACCCCCTGTATCATGTGACAGCCATCGGCCAATCACAGACAGGTATAAGTATAACTGGTGAACTTGTGCCTATGATTAGAAGAAGCTGGTGCCTCAGAAAGTATGTATATAAAAAGATTGTGCAACATTTGATAAGATAAGTAAATTGTAATGTCTCTTAAAACCGCATGCTGTATCTGAATAATGAAAGTTTAATTTTGACTTTTTTGTCCCTTTAATCTTGATTTTAATAACATATTAAGCTGCCACCATCTTACTGGAGACTTATATTAACCCCACTTTTGCTACTAGGAACCAGAATAAACTTAAAGGTGACATTCATCTATCCAATAAGCCCACATACAAAGGTCAGACATATAGCTCACATTCAGATGAGAGAAAAAATAACTGCACAGCATGATACTGATGCTGTTGAAATAGAAAAATGCAAAAAAACACATAAAAAAGATTAAATGTTTTCAGATAAAATGGAATCTCACTACTGAATTCTTTCAATAATTGGATTATAAGTGATGCAATTTGATAACTGGGATTCTGATAACCTGGGTAGCATCAAAAATGTGGAATCCAGAAAACCACCTGTGTCAAATACATAATACAGCTCTTCTACTGGATAGGATTAGAAATGCATAAATAAATCCAAGCAAATACAGTAGTCTGTATTAAAGCAAATACTGTAACAATGTCACCTATAAGCTTAATATGATATTTATTTCTGTACAAAATGATCAAACCATAAATATATTGTGACGATGAACAAAATCATTTAGTAAAACTTAATGTATGATGAGAGCAACAGATTAAAGAGAGAACTGCATTTTTATCTATACAGTTTTTATTATCTTGGAGCAAACACTGGGAAAGGGTTAAACCTTCTATCTGCTGTGGATTTCTTGATATACTTTAAATGTCATCTTAGGTTTCAAACAGATGCTTGTACATGTTTACTGAGGCTTACACTTGAAAGAATTCTTAGACACTGGGTGAAAAAAATATTATATAACTGTCCTTAAATGTCACAAGGCAGCTGTGGTAAAGAAGTCTCAAATGCTGTGAGCGGATCCTCTGATCTCCTTTGCTTGAGCACATAATAAAGGTGCTAAAGATACAAAGGGAAGTCACAGTAGGAAGCACATTCCTGTGCAGCTGATTTATTAGGTGTGTCACAAACAAAATAAATCCATACTGAAATGTTTTCTTTTGAAGAATCCAGTGCTCCGATAGATCCTGCAGATCAAACAATTTTAAAGGGATATGAAACCCATAAATTATCTTTTGTGATTCAGACAGCATACAATTTTAAAAAAAAGTTTCCAATTTACTACCGTTATCAAATTTGCTTTGTTTGCAGGATATTCTTAGTTGAAGACAAACACCTAGGTTGGTGTCTGGAGCACTACATGGAAGGAAATAGTGTGCTTACAAATGGATAAAAGTTTTGCAAAATTGCTGCTATATAGTGCTGCAGACACGTGCACATTTCTGAGCTTATGTCCGTCCTTTTCGACAAAAGAGAACAAGAGAACAAAGAAAAGTTGCTAATAGAAGTCAATTAGAAGTGTTCTAGCTAAGCATGCAGCACAGAATTGCATAGACAAAATGATTTGTGCCTCAAGGCATAACAAGCATTTGTCAAAAGACAGGAGTCTTGGTCCATGTCCATAATACCAAATAAAAAATTCCCCACATTTAAGAAATTTTTTAAATACACTGTCACTTTAAGAATTTTTAATACCACAGCCGCTTAACGTTATGTAAAAATTCTTTGAAATAATAAACCAATACCGTAACACTTATACACAATTTGGCTGCCAGAAGTCTCTAAAATGATCATATAGTAGATCAACACTGAAGAGACTGAAATTCAATGACGCCGCTCCGCACAGTGAATATCCGACAGCGGAGAGAAGTCACATGACCGGCAGAGAGAGGAAACTACGCAGCAAGTAAAAGGCGCGTTTCCCTCTGCCTACAACACCGGAGCCTAATTTACACAAACGCTCAAGCAGTCTCTCAGTTAGCCTGTTCTAGCTAAGCAAGCAAAGAAAACCAACTGCCAAATTTAGCCCAAAGTGGAAAAACGTCCCGATAAAGTGAAAATTAACCCCTAGTCTAAACATACATAATGTGCCTGCCCACTGCCAAAGAAAATCCTGTATAAAGGATTTTAAAAATGTGCCCATCTACTGCATATGACATATTCTTCTGAAGTGCAAGTCTCCAAGACCTAGAAGACAAAAGCACTTACCTGCAGTCTTGCTGTCCGGCAGGAAGACAGCTCACAAGGCATGAAAGGACACATACTCCTTATAGAGACCTGTATAAAAGAAAGAACAGAGTAACCAACTCTGGCTTTCTGTACCATGGGCAGCAATGTGTTAGGAAACAAAGCAAGGACTACCTCACAACTTCCTAACTGCTTTAAAGCCACCACTACTCTACTGAAGAGATTGACGTGGACTCAGCTAAACCCAAATCCTTGCTTGCAGGGAAAAGTACCCAAAAAAGGAATTAATTTCTTCAGACACCAAACTTCACCTCCTCCATTGACAGAGGCAAGCAGAATGACTGGGGATTATGGGTAGGGGAGTGACACTTAACAGCTTTGTTGTGGTGCTCTTTGCCTCCTCCTGCTGGCCAGGAGTGATATTCCCACTAGTAATTGGAATTACGTCGTGGACTCTCCATATCTTAGGAAAGAAAACTAATGTCGGCTATCGCTCATCCTCTAAGCCAAAGGTGGACTAAGCCAAAGGCATTTAAACTATAATTTTCTATTGAGATTTTAGTTTAAAACACTGCACACATATATATGTACATATACATACGTACACATATATGCATACACACATACATACATGCACATATTCAGTATATGTACATACATATACACATATATACGCATACGCACATATACTTACACATACACACACACATACACAAACATATGTACACATATATGCATACACACATATACTTACACACACACACACACAAATACATACATACATATACATACATATGTACACACATATATGCATACACACGTATACTTACACACATACATACATATACACATTTATGCATACACACATATACTTACACACATACATACATATGTACACACATATACACATATATGCATGCACACATACATATGTACACACGTATATGCATACACATATATACCTACACGCATACATACATATATACATACACACATATACCTACATACATATGTACACACATATATGCATACACACATACACACATATATGCATACACACATACATACATATGCTATGTAGTTGTACACATATATGCATGCACATACAGTATCTCACAAAAGTGAGTACACCCCTCACATTTTTGTAAATACTTTATTATATATTTTTATGTGACAACACTGAAGAAATGACACTTTGCTACTACAATGTAAAGTAGTGAGTGTACAGCCTGTATAACAGTGTCAATGTGCTGCCCCCTCAAAATAACTCAACACACAGCCATTAATGTCTAAACTGTTGGCAACAAAAGTGAGTACACCCCTGGAAATTGGGCCCAAAGTGTCAATATTTTGTGTGGTCACCATTATTTTATAGCACTGCCTTAACCTTCTTGGGCATGGAGTTCACCGGGGCTTTACAGGTTGCCACTGGAGTCCTCTTCCACTCCTCCATGAAAACATCACGGAGCTGGTGGATTTTAGAAACCTTGCGCTCCCCCACATTCCGTTTGAGGATGCCCCACAGATGCTCAATAGGGTTTTGGTCTGGAGACATGCTTGGCCAATCCATCACCTTTACCCTCAGCTTCTTTAGCAAGGCAGTGGTCATCTTGGAGGTGTGTTTGGGGTCGGTATTACGTTGGAATACTGCCCTGTGGCCCAGTCTCCGAAGGGAGGGGATCATGCTCTGCTTCAGTATGTCACAGTACGTTAGCATTCATGGTTCCCACAATGAACTGTAGTTTCCCAGTGCCAGTAGCACTCATGTAGGCCCAGCCCATGACACTCCCATCATAATGCTTGACTGTAGGCAAGACACACTTACTCCTCACCTAGTTGCCGCCACATATGCTTGACACCATATGAACCAAATAAGTTTATCTTGGTCTCATCGGACCACAGGACATGGTTCCAGTAATCCATGTCCTTAATCTGCTTGTCTTCAGCAAACTGTTTGTGGGCTTTCTTGTGCATCGTCTTTAGAAGAAGCTTCCTTCTGGGACGACAGCCATGCTGACCAATTTGTTGCATTGTGCGGCATATGGTCTGAGCACTGAAAGGCTAACCCCCCCACCCCTTTAACCACTGCAGAAATGCTGGCAGCACTCATACGTCTATTTCCCAAAGACAACCTCTGGATATGACGCTGAGCATGTGCACTCAACTTTTTTGGTCGACCATGGCGAGGCCTGTTCTGAGTGGAACCTGTCCTGTGAAACCGCTGTATGGTCTTGCCCACCGTGCTGCAGCTCAGTTTCAGGGTCTTTGCAATCTTCTTATAGCCTAGGCCATCTTTATGTAGAGCAACAATTCTTTTTTTCAGATCCTCAGAGAGTTCTTTGCCATGAGGTGCCATGTTGAACTTCCAGTGCCCAATATGAGAGAGTGTGAGAGCAATAACAGCAAATTTAACACACCTGCTCCCCATTCACACCTGAGACTTTGTAACCCTAACCAGTCACATGACACTGGGGAGAGAAAATGGCTAATTGAGCCCAATTTGGACATTTCCACTTAGGAATGTACTCACTTTTGTTGCCAACGGTTTAGAGATTCATGGCTGTGTGTTGAGTTATTTTGAGGGGACAGCAATTTTACACTGTTATACAGGCTGTACACTCACTACTTTACATTGTAGCAAAGTGTAATTTCTTCAGTGTTGTCACATGAAAAGATATAATAAAATATTTACAAAAATGTGAGGGGGGGTACTCACTTTTGTGAGATACTATATATACTTAGACATACATACATACAAACATACAAACATGATATGTACACATATATGCATACATACATATATTTACACATATATATGCATACATACATATACTTACACACATATATGCATACACACATAATATGTACAGACATATACACATATACTTACAAACATACATACACATGGTATGTATACACATATACTTACAGGTGAAAGTTGAAAATAAACATTAAGGACCAGATTACCAGTGGAGCGCAAATTATGATCCCACTTGAGCTTTCATTGAGCTAAAAGTTAGATTTTTGCGCTTGTCTGGTTGCGCTCGAATTACGAGTCGGAAGTAAACTGTTTTCGCTCTTGTGGTAACCCGACTAGTGAAAAAATCCAAACTTAGAATATCACGTGCGTGTCACGTATACCCCCTTAGAAGTCAATAGAGAAAAAAAAGTGTAAAAAAATCAACTAACACCCACTCTTGCGCAAACATGATCTCATAGTCTCATGTGCGATAACCTGACATGAAAACATGAATATTTCACATTCCAATGTTCTGCACATAACAGAATATGTTCTATTTATTTTTAAATAAATATTTCTACATATATCTGATGCTTTTTTGGTACAATATATACTTATACCTATGTGCAGAACATTGGAATGTGAAATATTTACAGTAAATACATAGTTAAAACCCTTATTAAATATGAATATATGTGTAGAAGCTGGGCCACTTTTGGTTCAGAAGCTGGGTTATGCTTGCTTATTGGTGGCTAAATGTAGCCACCAATAAGCAAGTGCTATCCAGGGTACTAAACCTAAAATAGGCTGGCTCCTAAGCTTTACATTCCTGCTTTTTAAATAAAGATAGCAAGAGAATGAAGAAAAATTGATAATAGGAATAAATTAGAAAGTTGCTTAAAATTGCATGCTCTATCTGAATCATGAAAGAAAAAAATGAGTTTAGTATCCCTTTAACACTTTGCTTCAGGTCTCAAAGAGAACTACATTTTTTATTATTATGTGTTGTGCACAAGTGGAAGACATACCTCACCCGTTGTAATATAGCAGACTAGCCCTAAAGCCTGCTTACATGGGCCATTTTTTGCAGTACAGCGGTCCTACCCCTTGCTCTCTCTCTCCCCCTCTCTTTTGTGCTCTCTCCCCCTCTCTTTTGCGCTCTCGCTCCACCTCTCTTTTGCGCTCTCGCTCCACCTCTCTTTTGCTCTCTCTCTCTCCTCCCTCTCTTTTGCTCTCTCTCCCGCTTCACCTCTCTTTTGCTCTCTCTCTCCCCCCTCTCTTTTGCTCCATCACTCCCCCTCTCTTTTGCTTTCTCTCCCCCTCTCTTTTGCTCTCCCCCCTCTCTTTTGCGCTCTCTCTTTCCCCTCTCTTTTACGCTCTCTCTCTCCCCCTCTCCTTTGCGTTCTCTCTCTCTTTTGCACTCTCTCCCTCTCTTTTGCACGCTCTCTCCCCCTCTCTTTTGCGCTCTCTCTCCCCTTCTCTTTTGCGCTCTCTCCCTCTTTCATTTGCACTCTCTCTCCCCCTCTCTTTTGCGCTCTCACTCCCCATCTCTTTTGCACTCTCTCTCTCCCCCTTCTCTTTTGCATTCTCTCCCTCTCTTTTGCGCTCTCTCTCCCCCTCTCTTTTGTGCTCTCTCTCCCCCTCTCTTTTGCACTCTCTCTCCCCCCTCTCTTTTGCGCTCTCTCCCCCTCTCTTTTGCGTTCTCTCTCTCCCCCTCTCTTTTGAGCCCTCTCTCTCCCCCACTCTTTTGCGCTCTCTATCTTCCCCCTCTCTGTTGTGCTCTCTCTCCCCTCCTCTCTTTTATGTTCTCTATCTCCCCCTCTATTTTGCTCTGTCTCTCTACCCTTTTTTTTGCTCTCTCTCTCATTCCTCTCTTTTGCTCTTTCTCTCCATCCCTCTCTTTTGCTCTCTCTCATCCCTCTCTTTTGCTGTCTCTCTCCCCTCTCTTTTGCTTTCTTTCTCCATCCTTCTCTTTTTCTCTCTCTCCCCCTCACTTTTTCTCTCTCTCCCCCTCTCTTTTTCTCGCTCTCCCTCTCTCTTTTTCTCGCTCTCCCTCTCTCTTTTTCTCGCTCTCCCCCTCTTTTTTTCTCGCTCTCCCCCTCTCTTTTTCTCGCTCTCCCCCTCTCTTTTTCTCTCTTTCCCCTCTCTTTTTCTCTCTTTCTCCCTCTCTTTTTCTCTCGCTCCCCCTCTCTATTGCTCTCTCTCCCCCTCTCTTTTGCTCTCTCTCCCCCTCCCCCTCTGTATTGCTCTCTCTCCCCCCTCTCTTTTGCTCTCTCTCCCCCTTCTCTTTATCTCTCTCTTCCCTCTATTTTGCTCTTTCCCCTCTCTTTTGCTCTCTCTCCCCCCTCTCTTTTGCTCTTTCCCCTCTCTTTTGCTATCTCTCCATCCCTCTCTTTTGCTCTCTTTCTTCCCTTCTCTATTGCTCTCATCCCCCCTCTCTTTTGCTCACTCTCCCCCCACTCTCCCCCTCTTTCTCCCCCTATCTTCTTTTGCTCTCTTTCCCACTCTCTTTTGCTCTCTCTCTCTTCCCCTCTCTTTTGCTCTCTCTCTTTTCCCCTCTTATTTTCTCTCTCCACCTCTCTTTTGCTCTCTCTCTCTCCCCCTCTCTTTTTCTCTCTCTTTCACCCTCTTATTTTCTCTCTCCCCTCTCTTTTGCGCTCTCTCTCCCCCCTCTCTTTTTCCTCTATTTTGCTCTTTCCCCTCTATTTTGCTCTCTTCCCCTCTCTTTTTTCCTCTCTTCCCTCTATTTTGCTCTTTACCCTCTATTTTGCTCTCTCTCCCCCTCTCTTCTGCTCTTTCCCCTCTTTTCTGCTCTTCCCTCTCTCTTTATCTCTTTCCTATCTCTTTTTGTCTCTCCCCCTCTCTTTCTATTTCTCTCCCCTCTCTCTCGCGCCGACTGCGAGAGACCTCGTTCCTATCTCTTTTGCGCTCTCTCCCCCTCTCTTTAGCGCTCTCCCCCCTATCTTTTGCTCTCTATCTCCCCGCTCTCTTTTGTTCTCTCTCTCTCTATCCCCTATCTTTTGCTCTCTCTCTCCCCCCTCTCTTTTGCTCTCTCTCTCCCCCTCTCTTTTGCTCTCTCTCTCCCCCCTCTCTTTTTCTCTCTCTCTCCCCCTCTCTTTTGTGCTCTCTCCCATTCTCTTTTGCGCTCTCTCTCGCTCCACCTCTCTTTTGCTCTCTCTCTTCCTCTCTTTTGCGCTCTCTCTCTCCCCCTCTGTTTTGCACTCTCTCCCCATCTCTTTTGCACTCTCTCTCTCCCCCTCTCTTTTGCGCTCTCTCTCTCCCCCTTTATTTTGCGCTCTCTCCCCCTTTCTTTTGCGCTCTCTCCCTCTCTTTTACGCTCTCTCTCTCCCCCCTCTCTTTTGCGTTCTCTCCCCCCTCTTTTGCACACTCTCTCTCCCCCTCTCTTTTGCGCTCTCTCTCTCCCCCATTCTTTTGCGCTCTCTCTTTTGCGCTCTCTCTCTCCCCCCTCTCTTTTGCACTCTCTCTCCCACCTCTCTTTTGCGCTCTCTCCCCCCTCTCTTTTGCACTCTCTCTCTCCCATCCTCTCTTTTGCGTTTTCTCCCCCTCACTTTTGTGCTCTCTCCCCCCTCTCTTTTGTGCTCTCTCTCTCCCATCCTCTCTTTTGCGCTCTCTCCCCCTCTTTTGTGCTCTCTATCTCCCTCTCTTTTGCGCTCTCTCTCTCCCCCCACTCTTTTGCGCTCTCTCTCTCTCCCTCCTCTATTTTGCTCTTTACCCTCTATTTTGCTCTCTCTCCCCCTCTCTTCTGCTCTTTCCCCTCTTTTCTGCTCTTCCCTCTCTCTTTAGCTCTTTCCTATCTCTTTTTGTCTCTCCCCCTCTCTTTCTATTTCTCTCCCCTCTCTCTCGCGCCGACTGCGAGAGACCTCGTTCCTATCTCTTTTGCGCTCTCTCCCCCTCTCTTTAGCGCTCTCCCCCCTATCTTTTGCTCTCTATCTCCCCCCTCTCTTTTGTTCTCTCTCTCTCTATCCCCTATCTTTTGCTCTCTCTCTCCCCCCTCTCTTTTGCTCTCTCTCTCCCCCTCTCTTTTGCTCTCTCTCTCCCCCCTCTCTTTTTCTCTCTCTCTCCCCCTCTCTTTTGTGCTCTCTCCCATTCTCTTTTGCGCTCTCTCTCGCTCCACCTCTCTTTTGCTCCCTCTCTCCCCCTCTCTTTTGCTTTCTCTCCTTCTCTCTTTTGCTCTCTCTCTTCCTCTCTTTTGCGCTCTCTCTCTCCCCCTCTGTTTTGCACTCTCTCCCCATCTCTTTTGCACTCTCTCTCTCCCCCTCTCTTTTGCGCTCTCTCTCTCCCCCTTTATTTTGCGCTCTCTCTCTCCCCGTTTCTTTAACGCTCTCTCTCTCGCCCCTCTCTTTTGCGCTTTCTCTCTCCCGCTCTCTTTTGCGCTCTCTCTCTCCCCCTCTCTTTTGCGCTCTCCCCCTCTCTTTTACGCTCTCTCTCTCCCCCCTCTCTTTTGCGTTCTCTCTCTCTTTTGCGCTCTCTCCCCCCTCTTTTGCATGCTCTCTCTCCCCCTCTCTTTTGCGCTCTCTCTCTCCCCCATTCTTTTGCGCTCTCTCTTTTGCACTCTCTCTCTCCCCCCTCTCTTTTGCACTCTCTCTCCCACCTCTCTTTTGTGCTCTCTCCCCCCCTCTCTTTTGCGCTCTCTCTCTCCTATCCTCTCTTTTGCGTTCTCTCCCCCCCACTTTTGTGCTCTCTCCCCCCTCTCTTTTGTGCTCTCTCTCTCCCATCCTCTCTTTTGCGCTCTCTCCCCCTCTTTTGTGCTCTCTATCTCCCTCTCTTTTGCGCTCTCTCTCTCCCCCCACTCTTTTGCGCTCTCTCTCTCTCCCTCCTCTCTTTTGCGCTCTCTCTCCCCCATTCTTTTGCGCTCTCCCCCCCTCTCTTTTGCGCTCTCTCCCCCCTCTCTTTTGCGCTCTCTCTCTCTCCCCCCTCTCTTTTGCGCTCTCTCTCCCATCCTCTCTTTTGCGTTCTATCCCCCCTCTTTTGTGCTCTCTATCCTCCTCTCTTTTGCGCTTTCTCTCCCCCCTCTCTTTTGCGCTCTCTCTCTCTCCCCCCTCTCTTTTGCGCTCTCTGTCTCCCATCCTCTCTTTTGCATTCTCTCCCACCCTCTTTTGTGCTCTCTATCCTCCTCTCTTTTGCGCTCTCTCTCCCCCTCTCTTTTGCGTTTTGTCTCTCCCCCCTCTCTTTTTGCTCTCTTTCTCCATCCCTCTATTTTGCTCTCTCTCTCCATCCCTCTATTTTGCTCTTTCTCTCCATCCCTCTCTCCCACCTCTCTTTTGTTCTCTCTCTCCCCCCTCTTTTGCTTTGTCTCTCTCCCCTCTCTTTTGCTCTCTCCCTCCATCCCTCTCTTTTGCTCTCTCTCTCCCCCTCTCTATTGCTCTCTCTCTCCCATCTCTTTTGCTCTCTCTCTCCCATCTCTTTTGCTCTCTCCCCCCCTCTCTTTTTCTCTCTCTTCCCTCTATTTTGCTTTCTCTCTCCCCCTCTCTTTTGCTCTCTCTCTCCCCCTCTCTTTTTCTCTCTCTTCCCTCTATTTTGCTCTTTCCCCTCTATTTTGCTCTCTCTCCCCCCTCTCTCCTGCACTTTCCCCTCTCTTCTGCTCTTTCCCCTCTATTTTGCTCTCTCCCCCCCCCCCTCTTCTGCTCCTCCCCCTCTCTTTTTCCTATCTCTTTTTGTCTTTCCCTCTCTCTTTCTATTTCTCTCCCCTCGCTCTCGTGTCGGCTGCATCCGGCCACACCCCAGCCACGCCCGATCACACCCCGACCATGCCCAGCTACGCCCATGTTCCCATCCGGCCACGCACACACTCCCGTCCGGTCACGCCCATGCTCCCATCGGCCACGCCCACTTCTGCTGCAAACAGCATGTCAGGTAAGGCCAGGTGTGTTTGTCCCCGTGCTGTCTCTACTGCACATGACAACTTCGGACAAACACACTTGGCCTTTTATATTATAGGATAGGGCAAACTTAAAAACAAATTCAGGTGCATTAAGATTCTCTGGTAAATCTTTTATTCCCATTCACTTGTAATATGAGATTTGCACTATCCTTAGCACAGGGTTGTGATATAGATAGCACACCAAGTGAAACTGAGTGTGCTCCACTTGTAATGTAGACCTTTATATGACAATCTCAAAGTATTTCTTGACCATTTATTACAAGTGGCTTCCTCCAGCTTCCTTTTGCTCCTACTTGATCTGAAGCTTAATTGAGAAACCGTTATAACTTCCTATTATTATAAGGAGTCTCTTTTGCATGTTAATAGAAATCTAGACCTTAGTTCAGAGTTTCCAACTGTTCCTCATTTTGTGGACATGTTACAGTTTGGGACAATATAGGACTTAGTAAAATTCCTGGTTTCCTGAGGACTGCCTAGCCACACCCTCATATGACCAACAGCAATTAAAACAATGCAAAAAATAAAAATACAATATAAAGTGTTTTAAAAGCATTTAAAACTGTTATTTTCTTTACACAGGTATTGTTATTTAGAAGACTAAATTGATCTACAAATTGTAAAGAGTGAATTGTCTGTTTTTCTCTAGCCAATAATCTTCAAATGCAATTGACATAAGCAACCACTAGGTGGCATGTAGAGAAGGTCAGGCAAACTGCAGAATTAAAGGGACAGTAAAGTCAAAATTAAACTTTTATGATTCAGTTTGAGCATGCAATTTTAAATAACTTTCCAATTTACTTCTGTTATCAAATTGACTTTGTTCTCTTGGTATCTTTTAGTGAAGAGTAAAACCAGGTAGGCTCATAAGATCTCAGGAGTGTTCACGTGTCTTTAGTACTCTATGGCAACAGTGTTCTGCAACATTATTTGTAGCTTTGCTATACAATGTAGCAAAACACTGATGCCGGGATAGAGCATTGTTTCTCAACCGCGGTCCTCAAGTACCCCCAACAGGCCAGATTTTCATTATAGCTGAACCAGTGCCCAGGTGAAGTAATCAGCTTATGGGTGAGAGCAGGTTAATAAACATGGTGTTACTGATCAGCTGATTACAGGTAGCCCTCAGTTTACGCCGGGGTTAGGTTCCAGAAGGAATGGTTGTAAATCGAAACCGTTGTAAATTGAAACCCAGTTTATAATCTAAGTCAATGGGAAGTGAGGGAGTTAGGTTCCAGGCCCCTCTCAAAATTGTCATAAGTAACACCTAATACATTATTTTTAAAGCTTTGAAATGAAGACTTTAAATGCTAAACAGCATTATAAACCTAATAAAATAATCACACAGCACAGAATATATAATTAAACTAAGTTAAATGAACAAAAACATTTGCTAAAAAGCATTATAAACCTAATAAAATAATCACACAACACAGACTTCACTTGCATTTTTCTGCAAACAGTTCTTTCTATGCATTCCAATCTGGACTGATTTATACAAAGGAAGATCTTGTTCCTTTGAAATCTGCTTGATAGCTCAGGTCTGGTTAAACTGATTAATTTCAGCTTGCTTGGCTTTGCTGCAAAACAAGCGGACAGCTCCACCTACTGGCTATTTTAATAAATGCACTGCTTCTCAATGCTTTTCAATAGCAGTCACATGACTGGAAAAAAAGGTTGTTATTCTGAAACGGTGTAAATTGAACCGTTGTAAAACGAGGGCCACCTGTACTTCACCTGTGCACTGGTTCAGCTATAATGGAAACCTGAGCTGTGGGGGTATTTGAAGACGGCAGTTGAGAAACACTGCTATAGAGTACTAAAGACACATGCACACTCCTGAGATCTTAAGAGCATACCTAGTTTTACTCTTCAATAAAAGATACCAAGAGGATGAAGCAAATTTGATAACAGAAGTAAATTGGAAAGTTGTGTAAATTTGCATGAGTCGTAAAAGTTTAATTTTGACTTTACTGTCCCTTTAATTATAGTATGACCACTCCAGCTTCTCTTGAGGGAGTCGAAAAAGCACAACTTTCAAAGACAGGAAATACATGATGAATGTACAATTTATATTTTACTATACTTGGGTGAAACGTTAATGGAGGTTTTTCTTTATTTTATTATCCCTTTGCTTGACCACAGGTTATAACCATAGCAGTTCAGGATATCCATCTGCTTAAAATGCTACATCAGCACTGAAAACCAGTCTGACTGAAAAGTGTTATACAAATCAAGAGAACTCTTGGCCACTACAAGGTTGATCAGCCAAAGATTGTTTTTTACATTTTAAGATGTTACAAATATAAACAGAATTATTAGGGGGCAATTGTGTGAAAATGTCAGGGAAACAAAATATTGATTAAAATAGATGAAAACCCAATGTAACTGGAGGACTGAGCTCTTATTATCTGAGAGAAATTTATTTTTTCCCCTCAGGCAACAACAAAAGCAGAAAGTCTTTAAAATTATTTGTTTTAAGTTTTAAACTGTCAAAACAGTGTTGTTTATTTTCCGGCTTTTGACATTTGCAATAAATAGAACATATGAGTTTATTTTGTGATTTACTAAGCAGTCTGGTACATTATTTGTCTATAAGCACAGACATGGACCTGTCTATAATTTAGGGCTGAATTACAGTTTATTATTAGAGTCACACTATAAATATACACTTTCAGTACATTATTCTTATTTATAACAACTCACAAAGAGTAGAATTATATATATATATAAAACAGGGTACATGAATCCAAGATGACTTCTTTGTTGAAAAAGCAGCAACTAACAACTGGGAGCTAGATTAACACACCAGGTGACCTAATGACAAGAGGTCTAAATGTTCAATCACCAATCAGTAGCTAGCTCTTAGTAGTGAATTGCTGCCCCTGAGTCTTCCTATGTATGCCTTTCAACAAAAGATACAAAGAGAATAAGGCAAGCTAGATATCAGAAGTAAAGTGAAAATATTTTTTAAAGCATGATCTATCTTAATCATGAAAGTTTGATTTTGACTTTACTGCTTTGAAGAGATGGACTTTCTTTTTCCGACGAATGGATATTCATCACTAAAATTTGATTATTTTTTTCCGTTTTAACAAAATGAAAATCGGAAGAATGCACCAATGAAAATGAAGGAAAACAAAAAATACTGATGAAAATCGTCAATATTCATTTGTTTACTTACCTTAGCGTGATTTAATATTTACCTATGATGTGCTCCATGCTCTAGAGAGCACTTTAAGGTAAGAATTGTAATTACAGGTGAACCTTTTAACTGAAGCTTTGAAACATTTTTGTTTTATTGAAAACTAGTGTAAATGTTTAACTAAAATGCAGTTTTCGTTTTGTTTTAAACTAAACGAAAACCGAATAGCACAGCCACGGAATCTTAGGGGAAATTAAATTCCCTGAATATTCCAAATGAAAATTTTGTCCGAAACAAAATGTTCTGGGCTGCACATATCTTCTGCTTTGTGATATTGAATATACATTTACATTATGATCTCTCTACAATTGTAAAAATAGTGCTATTGGTTGAATAAAATTGTTTACTTTGCTGAGCTTAATGGGGTGAACTATGAAGCCCAAAATGACATGTCCTCATTTCAAGTTTCCCTACATTTCAAGGACATATAAAAAGGTTTGATATATTTTTACCTCTTTTAAAGAGACAATGCATTCATTTTTCCTTTCCTTCATCTAGAAGATAGCAAATCAAAATTAATTACAGATTATTTTTTTTTTTTTTTAAACAGACGTCAATAACTAGCTAAATAATCTGTAGTCCATTTTCTGAGGTTTGTCTTTCTCCACCAATAGGGCACTGGGAGTTATACTTAGCAGCCATTTTGTTTGTAAGACAAATAGCTTTTATAACATTTAAATGCTGACCATTCATTTGTACCACAGGACTTTTTTTTAGTACAATGTCAATTTAGATTTGGATTTGCTTTATTTACACCTTGGACAATGCTGTGGTGGGCAGTATGGTTCCTTATAAGCTCAGTAGCAAATCCCAACCCTCATTATCTCTTTCTCTTTATTATTTTAAGTCACCAATAAATTTTATTCTATTTCTTACCTTCTTTCACTTTTACCTGTTTTTCTTAACCAATCTCTTTAGATATGTTTCCGTTTGTCAAATCAAAAAAGATTCATGAGTCCAAAACCATGTTCTCAAAACAGTATGACATAAAATAAATGCAATATCACTTTAAGATAAAAAAACATAATTTATGCTTACCTGATAAATTTATTTCTCTTGTAGTGTATCCAGTCCACGGATCATCCATTACTTATGGGATATTAACTCCTCCCCAACAGGAAGTGCAAGAGGATTCACCCAGCAGAGCTGCTATATAGCTCCTCCCCTAACTGCCATTACCAGTCATTCGACCGAAAACATGCAGAGAAAGGAAAACCATAGGGTGCAGTGGTGACTGTAGTTTAATGGAAAAATTACCTGCCTTAAAGTGACAGGGCGGGCCGTGGACTGGATACACTACAAGAGAAATAAATTTATCAGGTAAGCATAAATTATGTTTTCTCTTGTTAAGTGTATCCAGTCCACGGATCATCCATTACTTATGGGATACCAATACCAAAGCTAAAGTACACGGATGACGGGAGGGACAGGCAGGCTCTTTATACGGAAGGAACCACTGCCTGAAGAACCTTTCTCCCAAAAACAGCCTCCGAAGAAGCAAAAGTGTCAAATTTGTAAAATTTGGAAAAAGTATGAAGAGAAGACCAAGTTGCAGCCTTGCAAATCTGTTCAACAGAAGCCTCATTCTTAAAGGCCCAAGTGGAAGCCACAGCTCTAGTAGAATGTGCTGTAATTCTTTCAGGAGGCTGCTGTCCAGCAGTCTCATAGGCTAACCGTATTATGCTACGAAGCCAAAAGGAGAGAGAGGTAGCCGAAGCTTTTTGACCTCTCCTCTGACCAGAATAAACGACAAACAGGGAATACGTTTGTCAAAAATCCTTAGTTGCCTGTAGATAAAATTTCAGGGCACGGACTACATCTAGATTGTGTAGCAGACGTTCCTTTTTCGAAGAAGGATTAGGACACAAAGATGGAACCACAATCTCTTGATTGATATTCCTGTTAGTGACCACCTTAGGTAGGAACCCAGGTTTAGTACGCAGAACTACCTTGTCTGAATGAAAAATCAGATAAGGAGAATCACAATGTAAGGCAGATAACTCAGAGACTCTTCGAGCCGAGGAAATCGCCATTAAAAACAGAACTTTCCAAGATAACAACTTGATATCAATGGAATGAAGGGGTTCAAACGGAACCCCCTGTAAAACATTAAGAACTAAGTTCAAACTCCATGGTGGAGCAACAGTTTTAAACACAGGCTTGATCCTAGCTAAAGCCTGACAAAAAGCTTGAACGTCCGGAACTTCTGACAGACGTTTGTGTAAAAGAATGGACAGAGCTGAAATCTGTCCCTTTAAGGAACTAGCGGATAAACCCTTTTCTAAACCTTCTTGTAGAAAAGACAATATCCTCGGAATCCTAACCTTACTCCATGAGTAACTCTTGGATTCGCACCAATATAAGTATTTGCGCCATATCTTATGGTAAATCTTTCTGGTAACAGGCTTCCTAGTCTGTATTAAGGTATCAATAACTGACTCAGAAAAACCACGTTTTGATAAAATCAAGCGTTCAATTTCCAAGCAGTCAGCTTCAGAGAAATTAGATTTTGATGTTTGAAGGGACCCTGGATCAGAAGGTCCTGTTTCAGAGGTAGCGACCAAGGTGGACAGGATGACATGTCCACTAGGTCTGCATACCAAGTCCTGCGTGGCCATGCAGGCGCTATTAGAATCACTGATGCTCTCTCCTGTTTGATTCTGGCAATCAATCGAGGAAGCATCGGGAAGGGTGGAAACACATAAGCCATCCCGAAGGTCCAAGGTGCTGTCAAAGCATCTATCAGAACCGCTCCCGGATCCCTGGATCTGGACCCGTAACGAGGAAGCTTGGCGTTCTGTCGAGACGCCATGAGATCTATCTCTGGTTTGCCCCAACGTCGAAGTATTTGGGCAAAGACCTCCGGATGAAGTTCCCACTCCCCCGGATGAAAAGTCTGACGACTTAAGAAATCCGCCTCCCAGTTCTCCACTCCCGGGATGTGGATTGCTGACAGGTGGCAAGAGTGAGACTCTGCCCAGCGAATTATCTTTGATACTTCCATCATTGCTAGGGAGCTTCTTGTCCCTCCCTGATGGTTGATGTAAGCTACAGTCGTGATGTTGTCCGACTGAAACCTGATGAACCCCCGAGTTGTTAACTGGGGCCAAGCCAGAAGGGCATTGAGAACTGCTCTCAATTCCAGAATGTTTATTGGTAGGAGACTCTCCTCCTGATTCCATTGTCCCTGAGCCTTCAGAGAATTCCATACAGCGCCCCAACCTAGTAGGCTGGCGTCTGTTGTTACAATTGTCCAGTCCGGCCTGCTGAATGGCATCCCCCTGGACAGATGTGGCCGAGAAAGCCACCATAGAAGAGAATTTCTGGTCTCTTGATCCAGATTCAGAGTAGGGGACAAGTCTGAGTAATCCCCATTCCACTGACTTAGCATGCACAATTGCAGCGGTCTGAGATGTAGGCGTGCAAAGGGTACTATGTCCATTGCTGCTACCATTAAGCCGATCACCTCC
The DNA here is from genome assembly GCF_027579735.1 of Bombina bombina. Classification (NCBI taxonomy): domain Eukaryota; kingdom Metazoa; phylum Chordata; class Amphibia; order Anura; family Bombinatoridae; genus Bombina; species Bombina bombina. The sequence goes on along the minus strand of NC_069500.1, from coordinate 276,389,969 downwards.
ATGCATTGAGCTACTGACGGGTGTTGAATGGAATGAAGGACACGGCATGCATTTTGAAGCTTTGTTAACCTGTCTTCTGTCAGGTAAATCTTCATTTCTACAGAATCTATAAGAGTCCCCAAGAAGGGAACTCTTGTGAGTGGAAAGAGAGAACTCTTCTTTTCGTTCACCTTCCATCCATGCGACCTTAGAAATGCCAGTACTAACTCTGTATGAGACTTGGCAGTTTGAAAGCTTGAAGCTTGTATCAGAATGTCGTCTAGGTACGGAGCTACCGCAATTCCTCGCGGTCTTAGTACCGCCAGAAGAGCACCCAGAACCTTTGTGAAGATTCTCGGAGCCTGTAGCCAATCCGAATGGGAGAGCTACAAACTGGTAATGCCTGTCTAGAAAGGCAAACCTTAGATACCGGTAATGATCTTTGTGAATCGGTATGTGAAGGTAAGCATCCTTTAAATCCACTGTGGTCATGTACTGACCCTTTTGGATCATGGGTAAAATTGTCCGAATAGTTTCCATTTTGAACGATGGAACTCTTAGGAATTTGTTTAGGATCTTTAAATCCAAGATTGGCCTGAAAGTTCCCTCTTTTTTGGGAACCACAAACAGATTTGAGTAAAACCCTTGTCCTTGTTCCGACCGCGGAACCGGATGGATCACTCCCATTAATAAAAGATCTTGTACGCAGCGTAGAAATGCCTCTTTCTTTATTTGGTTTGTTGACAACCTTGACAGATGAAATCTCCCTCTTGGGGGAGAGAATTTGAAGTCTAGAAGGTATCCCTGAGATATGATCTCTAACGCCCAGGGATCCTGGACATCTCTTGCCCAAGCCTGGGCGAAGAGGGAAAGTCTGCCCCCCACTAGATCCGTTCCCGGATCGGGGGCCCTCGATTCATGCTGTCTTAGGGGCAGCAGCAGGTTTCCTGGCCTGCTTGTCCTTGTTCCAGGACTGGTTAGGTCTCCAGCCTTGTCTGTAGCGAGCAACAGCTCCTTCCTGTTTTGGTGCAGAGGAAGTTGATGCTGCTCCTGCTTTGAAATTACGAAAGGAACGAAAATTAGACTGTCTAGCCTTAGGTTTGGTTCTGTCTTGAGGCAGGGCATGGCCTTTACCTCCTGTAATGTCAGCGATAATTTCTTTCAACCCGGGCCCGAATAAGGTCTGCCCTTTGAAAGGTATATTAAGCAATTTAGATTTAGAAGTAACGTCAGCTGACCAGGATTTTAGCCACAGTGCTCTGCGTGCCTGAATGGCGAATCCGGAATTCTTAGCCGTAAGTTTAGTTAAATGTACTACGGCATCTGAAATAAATGAGTTAGCTAACTTAAGGGCTTTAAGCTTGTGTGTAATCTCATCTAATGGAGCTGATTCAAGTGTCTCTTCCAGAGACTCAAACCAAAATGCTGCTGCAGCCGTGACAGGCGCAATGCATGCAAGAGGTTGCAATATAAAACCTTGTTGAACAAACATTTTCTTAAGGTAACCCTCTAACTTTTTATCCATTGGATCTGAAAAGGCACAGCTATCCTCCACCGGGATAGTGGTACGCTTAGCTAAAGTAGAAACTGCTCCCTCCACCTTAGGGACCGTTTGCCATAAGTCCCGTGTGGTGGCGTCTATTGGAAACATCTTTCTAAATATCGGAGGGGGTGAGAACGGCACACCGGGTCTATCCCACTCCTTAGTAACAATTTCAGTAAGTCTCTTAGGTATAGGAAAAAACGTCAGTACTCGCCGGTACCGCAAAATATTTATCCAACCTACACATTTTCTCTGGTATTGCAACTGTGTTACAATCATTCAGAGCCGCTAACACCTCCCCTAGTAATACACGGAGGTTTTCCAGCTTAAATTTAAAATTTGAAATATCTGAATCCAGTTTGTTTGGATCAGAACCGTCACCCGCAGAATGAAGCTCTCCGTCCTCATGTTCTGCAAATTGTGACGCAGTGTCTGACATGGCCCTAATATTATCAGCGCACTCTGTTCTCACCCCAGAGTGATCACGCTTACCTCTTAGTTCTGGTAATTTAGCCAAAACTTCAGTCATAACAGTAGCCATATCCTGTAATGTGATTTGTAATGGCCGCCCAGATGTACTCGGCGCTACAATATCACGCACCTCCCGAGCGGGAGATGCAGGTACTGACACGTGAGGCGAGTTAGTCGGCATAACTCTCCCCTCGTTGTTTGGTGAAATATGTTCAATTTGTACAGATTGACTTTTATTTAAAGTAGCATCAATACAGTTAGTACATAAATTTCTATTGGGCTCCACTTTGGCTTTAGCACATATAGCACAGATATCTTCCTCTGAATCAGACATGTTTAACACACTAGCAAATAAACTAGCAACTTGGAAATACTTTTCAAGTAATTTACTATAATATGAAAACGTACTGTGCCTATAAGAAGCACAGAAAAAGTTATGACAGTTGAAAATTAATAAACTGAAAAGTTATAGCATCAAATCTTTGTAAAAAACACAATTTTAGCAAAGGATTGCTCCCATTAGCAAAGGATAACTAACCCTGATAGCATAAAAAAAAAAAAAAAAAAAAATACAGAAATAAACGTTTTTTTTATCACAGTCAACTACAATCTCACAGCTCTGCTGTGAGTGATTACCTCCCTCAAAACAAGTTTTGAAGACCCCTGAGTTCTGTAGAGATGAACCGGATCATGCAGGGAAGACAATAAACTTCTGACTGAATTTTTTGATGCGTAGCAAAAGCGCCAAAAAAGGCCCCTCCCCCTCACACATAACAGTGAGAGAGATCAGTAAACTGTCATAAATTAAATAAAACGACTGCCAAGTGGAAAAAAATAGTGCCCAAAACATTTTTTCACCCAGTACCTCAGAAAATTAAATGATTTTACATGCCAGCAAAAAACGTTTAACATTAATAAATTGAGTGTTATTAAAAAGCCTGTTGCTAGTCCCTGCAAATTAGGCTAAAGTTTTATGCATACAGTATAATTCCAGTGAAGTGCCATTCCCCAGAATACTGAAGTGTAAAATATACATACATGACAGCCTGATACCAGTTGCTGCTACTGCATTTAAGGCTGAGTTTACATTATATCGGTATGGCAGAATTTTCTCATCAATTCCATTGTCAGAAAATAAAAAGCTGCTACATACCTCTTTGCAGATTAATCTGCCCGCTGTCCCCTGATCTGAAGTTTACCTCTCCTCAGATGGCCGAGAAACAGCAATATGATCTTAACTACTCCGGCTAAAATCATAGAAAAACAGAATTTATGTTTACCTGATAAATTGCTTTCTCCAACGGTGTGTCCGGTCCACGGCGTCATCCTTACTTGTGGGATATTCTCTTCCCCAACAGGAAATGGCAAAGAGCCCAGCAAAGCTGGTCACATGATCCCTCCTAGGCTCCGCCTACCCCAGTCATTCGACCGACGTTAAGGAGGAATATTTGCATAGGAGAAACCATATGATACCGTGGTGACTGTAGTTAAAGAAAATAAATTATCAGACCTGATTAAAAAACCAGGGCGGGCCGTGGACCGGACACACCGTTGGAGAAAGCAATTTATCAGGTAAACATAAATTCTGTTTTCTCCAACATAGGTGTGTCCGGTCCACGGCGTCATCCTTACTTGTGGGAACCAATACCAAAGCTTTAGGACACGGATGAAGGGAGGGAGCAAATCAGGTCACCTAAATGGAAGGCACCACGGCTTGCAAAACCTTTCTCCCAAAAACAGCCTCAGAAGAAGCAAAAGTATCAAACTTGTAAAATTTGGTAAAAGTGTGCAGTGAAGACCAAGTCGCTGCCCTACATATCTGATCAACAGAAGCCTCGTTCTTGAAGGCCCATGTGGAAGCCACAGCCCTAGTGGAATGAGCTGTGATTCTTTCAGGAGGCTGCCGTCCGGCAGTCTCGTAAGCCAATCTGATGATGCTTTTAATCCAAAAAGAGAGAGAGGTAGAAGTTGCTTTTTGACCTCTCCTTTTACCAGAATAAACAACAAACAAGGAAGATGTTTGTCTAAAATCCTTTGTAGCATCTAAATAGAATTTTAGAGCGCGAACAACATCCAAATTGTGCAACAAACGTTCCTTCTTCGAAACTGGTTTCGGACACAAAGAAGGCACGACTATCTCCTGGTTAATGTTTTTGTTAGAAACAACTTTTGGAAGAAAACCAGGTTTAGTACGTAAAACCACCTTATCTGCATGGAACACCAGATAAGGAGGAGAACACTGCAGAGCAGATAATTCTGAAACTCTTCTGGCAGAAGAAATTGCAACCAAAAACAAAACTTTCCAAGATAATAACTTAATATCAACGGAATGTAAGGGTTCAAACGGAACCCCCTGAAGAACTGAAAGAACTAAGTTGAGACTCCAAGGAGGAGTCAAAGGTTTGTAAACAGGCTTGATTCTAACCAGAGCCTGAACAAAGGCTTGAACATCTGGCACAGCTGCCAGCTTTTTGTGGAGTAACACAGACAAGGCAGAAATCTGTCCCTTCAAGGAACTTGCAGATAATCCTTTCTCCAATCCTTCTTGAAGAAAGGATAGAATCTTAGGAATCTTTACCTTGTCCCAAGGGAATCCTTTAGATTCACACCAACAGATATATTTTTTCCATATTTTGTGGTTAATTTTTCTAGTTACAGGCTTTCTGGCCTGGACAAGAGTATCAATAACAGAATCTGAGAACCCTCGTTTTGATAAGATCAAGCGTTCAATCTCCAAGCAGCCAGCTGGAGTGAGACCAGATTCGGATGTTCGAACGGACCTTGAACAAGAAGGTCTCGTCTCAAAGGTAGCTTCCATGGTGGAGCCGATGACATATTCACCAGATCTGCATACCAAGTCCTGCGTGGCCACGCAGGAGCTATCAAGATCACCGACGCCCTCTCCTGATGGATCCTGGCTACCAGCCTGGGGATGAGAGGAAACGGCGGGAATACATAAGCTAGTTTGAAGGTCCAAGGTGCTACTAGTGCATCTACTAGAGTCGCCTTGGGATCCCTGGATCTGGACCCGTAGCAAGGAACCTTGAAGTTCTGACGAGAGGCCATCAGATCCATGTCTGGAATGCCCCACAGTTGAGTAATTTGGGCAAAGATTTCCGGATGGAGTTCCCACTCCCCCGGATGTAATGTCTGACGACTCAGAAAATCCGCTTCCCAATTTTCCACTCCTGGGATGTGGATTGCAGACAGGTGGCAGGAGTGAGTCTCCGCCCATTGAATGATTTTGGTCACTTCTTCCATCGCCAGGGAACTCCTTGTTCCCCCCTGATGGTTGATGTACGCAACAGTCGTCATGTTGTCTGATTGAAACCGTATGAACTTGGCCTTTGCTAGCTGAGGCCAAGCCTTGAGAGCATTGAATATCGCTCTCAGTTCCAGAATATTTATCGGTAGAAGAGATTCTTCCCGAGACCAAAGACCCTGAGCTTTCAGGGATCCCCAGACCGCTCCCCAGCCCATCAGACTGGCGTCGGTCGTGACAATGACCCACTCTGGTCTGCGGAAGGTCATTCCTTGTGACAGGTTGTCCAGGGACAGCCACCAACGGAGTGAGTCTCTGGTCCTCTGATTTACTTGTATCTTCGGAGACAAGTCTGTATAGTCCCCATTCCACTGACTGAGCATGCACAGTTGTAATGGTCTTAGATGAATGCGCGCAAAAGGAACTATGTCCATTGCCGCTACCATCAAACCTATTACTTCCATGCACTGCGCTATGGAAGGAAGAGGAACGGAATGAAGTGTTTGACAAGAGTTTAGAAGTTTCGTTTTTCTGGCCTCTGTCAGAAAAATCCTCATTTCTAAGGAGTCTATTATTGTTCCCAAGAAGGGAACCCTTGTCGACGGAGATAGAGAACTCTTTTCCACGTTCACTTTCCATCCGTGAGATCTGAGAAAGGCCAGGACTATGTCCGTGTGAGCCTTTGCTTGAGGAAGGGACGACGCTTGAATCAGAATGTCGTCCAAGTAAGGTACTACTGCAATGCCCCTTGGTCTTAGCACCGCTAGAAGGGACCCTAGTACCTTTGTGAAAATCCTTGGAGCAGTGGCTAATCCGAAAGGAAGCGCCACGAACTGGTAATGCTTGTCCAGGAATGCGAACCTTAGGAACCGATGATGTTCCTTGTGGATAGGAATATGTAGATACGCATCCTTTAAATCCACCGTGGTCATGAATTGACCTTTCTGGATGGAAGGAAGAATTGTTCGAATGGTTTCCATTTTGAACGATGGAACCTTGAGAAACTTGTTTAAGATCTTGAGATCTAAGATTGGTCTGAACGTTCCCTCTTTTTTGGGAACTATGAACAGATTGGAGTAGAACCCCATCCCTTGTTCTCCTAATGGAACAGGATGAATCACTCCCATTTTTAACAGGTCTTCTACACAATGTAAGAATGCCTGTCTTTTTATGTGGTCTGAAGACAATTGAGACCTGTGGAACCTCCCCCTTGGGGGAAGCCCCTTGAATTCCAGAAGATAACCTTGGGAGACTATTTCTAGTGCCCAAGGATCCAGAACATCTCTTGCCCAAGCCTGAGCGAAGAGAGAGAGTCTGCCCCCCACCAGATCCGGTCCCGGATCGGGGGCCAACATTTCATGCTGTCTTGGTAGCAGTGGCAGGTTTCTTGGCCTGCTTTCCCTTGTTCCAGCCTTGCATTGGTCTCCAGGCTGGCTTGGCTTGAGAAGTATTACCCTCTTGCTTAGAGGACGTAGCACTTGGGGCTGGTCCGTTTCTACGAAAGGGACGAAAATTAGGTTTATTTTTGGCCTTGAAAGACCTATCCTGAGGAAGGGCGTGGCCCTTACCCCCAGTGATATCAGAGATAATCTCTTTCAAGTCAGGGCCAAACAGCGTTTTCCCCTTGAAAGGAATGTTAAGGAGTTTGTTCTTGGAAGACGCATCAGCTGACCAAGATTTCAACCAAAGCGCTCTGCGCGCCACAATAGCAAACCCAGAATTCTTCGCCGCTAACCTAGCCAATTGCAAAGTGGCGTCTAGGGTGAAAGAATTAGCCAATTTGAGAGCACGGATTCTGTCCATAATCTCCTCATAAGGAGGAGAATCACTATCGATCGCCTTTACTAGCTCATCGAACCAGAAACACGCGGCTGTAGTGACAGGGACAATGCATGAAATTGGTTGTAGAAGGTAACCTTGCTGAACAAACATCTTTTTAAGCAAACCTTCTAATTTTTTATCCATAGGATCTTTGAAAGCACAACTATCTTCTATGGGTATAGTGGTGCGTTTGTTTAAAGTAGAAACCGCTCCCTCGACCTTGGGGACTGTCTGCCATAAGTCCTTTCTGGGGTCGACCATAGGAAACAATTTTTTAAATATGGGGGGAGGGACGAAAGGTATACCGGGCCTTTCCCATTCTTTATTTACAATGTCCGCCACCCGCTTGGGTATAGGAAAAGCTTCTGGGAGCCCCGGGACCTCTAGGAACTTGTCCATTTTACATAGTTTCTCTGGGATGATCAAATTCTCACAATCATCCAGAGTGGATAATACCTCCTTAAGCAGAGCGCGGAGATGTTCCAACTTAAATTTAAATGTAATCACATCGGGTTCAGCTTGTTGAGAAATTTTCCCTGAATCTGAAATTTCTCCCTCAGACAAAACCTCCCTGGCCCCCTCAGACTGGTGTAGGGGCATTTCAGAACCATTATCATCAGCGTCCTCATGCTCTTCAGTATCTAAAACAGAGCAGTCGCGCTTACGCTGATAAGTGGGCATTTTGGCTAAAATGTTTTTGATAGAATTATCCATTACAGCCTTTAATTGTTGCATAGTAAGGAGTATTGGCGCGCTAGATGTACTAGGGGCCTCCTGAGTGGGCAAGACTCGTGTAGACGAAGGAGGGAATGATGCAGTACCATGCTTACTCCCCTCACTTGAGGAATCATCTTGGGCATCATTTTCAGTGTCACATAAATCACATTTATTTAAATGAGAAGGAACCTTGGCTTCCCCACATTCAGAACACAGTCTATCTGGTAGTTCAGACATGTTAAACAGGCATAAACTTGATAACAAAGTACAAAAAACGTATTAAAATAAAACCGTTACTGTCACTTTAAATTTTAAACTGAACACACTTTATTACTGCAATTGCGAAAAGTATGAAGGAATTGTTCAAAATTCACCAAAATTTCACCACAGTGTCTTAAAGCCTTAAAAGTATTGCACACCAAATTTGGAAGCTTTAACCCTTAAAATAACGGAACCGGAGCCGTTTTTAACTTTAACCCCTTTACAGTCCCTGGTATCTGCTTTGCTGAGACCCAACCATGCCCAAGGGGAATACGATACCAAATGACGCCTTCAGAAGTCTTTTCTATGTATCAGAGCTCCTCACATATGCGACTGCATGTCATGCTTCTCAAAAACAAGTGCGCAATACCGGCGCGAAAATGAGGCTCTGCCTATGATTAGGGAAAGCCCCTAGAGAATAAGGTGTCTAAAACAGTGCCTGCCGATATTATTTTACAAAAATACCCAGATTAAATGATTCCTCAAGGCTAAATATGTGTAATATATGAATCGATTTAGCCCAGAAAATGTCTACAGTCTTAATAAGCCCTTGTGAAGCCCTTATTTACTGTTGAATAAAAATGGCTTACCGGATCCCATAGGGAAAATTACAGCTTCCAGCATTACATCGTCTTGTTAGAATGTGTCATACCTCAAGCAGCAAAAGACTGCTCACTGTTCCCCCAACTGAAGTTAATTCCTCTCAACAGTCCTGTGTGGAACAGCCATGGATTTTAGTAACGGTTGCTAAAATCATTTTCCTCTTACAAACAGAAATCTTCATCTCTTTTCTGTTTCAGAGTAAATAGTACATACCAGCACTATTTTAAAATAACAAACTCTTGATTGAATAATAAAAACTACAGTTAAACACTAAAAAAACTCTAAGCCATCTCCGTGGAGATGTTGCCTGTACAACGGCAAAGAGAATGACTGGGGTAGGCGGAGCCTAGGAGGGATCATGTGACCAGCTTTGCTGGGCTCTTTGCCATTTCCTGTTGGGGAAGAGAATATCCCACAAGTAAGGATGACGCCGTGGACCGGACACACCTATGTTGGAGAAAAACTCAGGTAGATTCTTCTTCAAATTCTACCAGAGAAGGAATAACACACTCCGGTGCTATTATAAAATAACAAACTTTTGATTGAAGGTATGAAACTAAGTATAATCACCACAGTCCTCTCACACATCCTATCTATTCGTTGGGTGCAAGAGAATGACTGGTAATGGCAGTTAGGGGAGGAGCTATATAGCAGCTCTGCTGGGTGAATCCTCTTGCACTTCCTGTTGGGGAGGAGTTAATATCCCATAAGTAATGGATGATCCGTGGACTGGATACACTTAACAAGAGAAACATCATTTAACAAGGCTGTTCACAAGTGGCTATTATAGCATAAGATTTTATTTGGTACTAAATGCCACTACAGTCAACATACAATATGATGCATGGCTCCTAGCAGACCTTAGCAATTGTAGGAGAGAGTACATATATTGCTACCAATGGATAGCCGTAGGTTCTTTGCTCTGTCGTCTTCCTCTAAATTTATGAAAGTAATTTCTTACAAAGACAAGGAAATACCATTTTATGTTTTTGTTTTAGACTATTAAGTTTGATTGCAACGTAAGTTCCAAGTTAAGCACATAAATCTCTTACACATTTTTACACATTACTTCTCCTGTGATCTTCTATAACACTAACCAATCTGGTAAATACATTTTTTATTTTTATTTGACAATTTAAAACCTCTGATGATAAAAACTGAAACTCGGAATGATGTGTATATATATATATATATATTTCAGAGTTTAGGAGGTTTTGCACTCTCACATTCATTTACATCAGACAGAGTGTAAGGAAACAATAATAAATTCCAATGTATTGAATTCCGCACTCGCTGGACTTATAAACAAGAGTTTCAGAGTTCACTAGCTAGCCCCTTCCTCAGACCAACATACACATATACACTATATATATATATACAAACACACATATATATACACACACACACACACACAGGAAGAAAAATATACAATATAATAACAAAAGGAAAATGACAAATTTTATTAAGCAATTTTAAGTCCATTGTCAAAATGAGATGCTTACACAAATCAATAAAGTAAATTAAGTAAATTTTTAATATGTACACTTACTCTAAATAAATTTGTGAGAAAGCCTTTCAAAGTACCTGTACCTACATTAGTAAACTTGCAATCTGGAATAAATATTTGTGACCGTGAGTTCAGTTAATTAGCCGTATATTGCAGACCATGATAATTATTTGCATTGTTTTACGGATGCTGAAATTTTGTACATCCAATTATTTAGTGCATAGTGTATAGTATAGATATATATACAATAGTCTAAATCATTAGGAGATAATCAGCTAGATTACGATTTTGGCGTTATGAGTGAAAAAGCAGTGTTATGCTTTATAATGATGCTTTTTCCCTAATGCTGCTATTACAAGTCTTGTCAGAATAGGTGTACCACACAACTTAATGGCCGTCACGCAACGCCAGTACCGCACTTTTAAAAAAGTCCTTTCTTTTACAAGATATTATGAGTCCACGGATTTCATCCTTACTTGTGGGATTAAACCTCCTGCCAGCAGGAAGTGGCAAAGAGCACCACAGCAGAGCTGTATATATAGCTCCTCCCTTCCCCTCCTCCCCCAGTCATTCTCTTTGCCTGTGTTAATGTAGGAAGAGGTAAAGTGAGGTGTTAGTTTAGATTCTTCAATCAAGAAGTTTGTTATTTTAAAATGGTGCCAGTGAGTACTATTTTTCTCAGGGAGAAATCGTCAGTGTATACCTTCCCAAGAGGAGTGGAGACATTTTTATTTTTCTGCCCTGATGTTGATGATCTTAGCAAACATTATCTAAGATCCATTCTGGTTCCCACAGAGCAGCTGAAGGAGGTGAAAAGTAAAATCTTCAGTGTGTAGAACGATGTCATGCTACAAGCAGCATTGAGGTATGTTCAGTCTTTTGTTTTCTGGGGAGACTTGCTACATCAGAACAGACTGACAATATCCCTAGCTGGGGAGGGGTAAGCAATATGCACTATAAGAAATGGTGTACCTGAATTCCCTGTTATTTTCATTATATACTAGTGTGGTAGCCTCGCAGGACTTGGTATGCCGATCTAGTGGACATGTCCTCTCTGCCGTCGTGGAAGCTTCCATTGAGGCAGGACCTTCTCATTCAGGGACCCTTCCATCATCTGAATCTAGTTTCTCTGCAACTGACTGCTTGGAGATTGAACGCTTGATTTTATCTAAGTGGGGGTTCTCTGATTCGGTCATTGATACTTTGATTCAGGCACGTAAGCCTGTCACTAGAAAGATCTACCATAAGATATGGCGTAAATATCTTTATTGGTGTGAATTCAAGGGCTACTCATGGAGTAGAGTTAGGATTCCCAGGATTCTGTCTTTCCTCCAAGAAGGATTGGAGAAAGGGTTATCAGCAAGTTCCTTAAAGGGACAAATATCTACTTTGTCAATTTTACTACACAAACGTTTGGCAGATGTTCCAGACGTTCAGTCTTTTTGTCAGGCTCTAACCAGAATCAAGCCTGTGTTTAGACCAATTGCTCCACCCTGGAGTTTGAATTTAGTTCTTAATGTTCTTCAAGGGGTTCAGTTTGAACCCATGCATTCCATAGATATTAAGTTGTTATCTTGGAAAGTTTTTTTTTTGGTTGCTATTTCTTCTGCTCAAAGAGTTTCTGAGCTTTCAGCTTTACAATGTGACTCGCCTTATCTTATCTTCCATTCTGATAAGGTGGTTTTACGTACCAAACCTGGGTTCCTTCCTAAGGTTGTTTCAAATAAGAATATTAATCAGGAAATTGTTGTTCCTTCATTATGTCCTAATCCTTCTTCTAAGAAGGACCGTCTGTTGCATAACTTGGACGTGGTCCGTGCGCTGAAGTTTTACTTACAGGCAACTAAGGAATTCCATCAATCATCTTCATGCGTAGGGGCCAGAAAGCTACGGCTACCTCTCTTTCTTTTTGGCTGAAGAGTATCATCCGTCTAGCATATGAGACTGCTGGACAGCAGCCTCCTGAAAGAATTACGGCTCATTCTACTAGGGCTGTGGCTTCCTCATAGGCATTTAAAAACAATGCTTCTGTTGAACAGATTTGCAAGGCTGCAACTTGGTCGTCTCTTCACACTTTTTCCAAATTTTCCAAATTTGATACTTTTGCTTCTTCTGAAGCTATTTTTGGGAGAAAGGTTCTTCAAGCAGTGGTGCCTTCCGTTTAGGTTCCTGTCTTGTCCCTCCCTTTCATCCGTGTCCTGTAGCTTTGGTATTGTATCCAACAAGTAAGGATGAAATCCGTGGACTCGTCTTGTAAAAAAAAAAGGAAATTTATGCTTACCTGATAAATTTATTTATTTTACAATATGACGAGTCCACGGCCCACCCTGTCATTTCTAAGACAGGTATGTAATTATTTTCTTAAACTCCAGTCACCTCTGCACCTTTGGCTTTTCCTTTCTCTTCCTAACTTCGGTCGAATGACTGGGGGAGGAGGGGAAGGGAGGAGCTATATATACAGTTCTGCTGTGGTGCTCTTTGCCACTTCCTGCTGGCAGGAGGTTTAATCCCACAAGTAAGGATGAAATCCGTGGACTCGTCATATCGTAAAAGAAATAAATTTATCAGGTAAGCATAAATTTCCTTTTTTCAATGGGACTTTCATAGCGCCGGTATTACAAGTTTTGCTGTGAGGCCAAAAAGTGAGCGGGTACAACCCTATACTGACAAGATTCGTACCACCATCTAAAGTCAGTAGTTATGAGCTTTACATTACAAAGCTGTAACATAAAACTCATAACTAAAGTTTTAAAAAGTACACCCATAAACTACCTATTAATCCCTAAACCGAGGCCCTCCTGCATTGCAAACACTATAATGAAAATATTAACCCCTAATCTGCCGCTCCGGACATCGCTGCCACTTAAAAAATGTATTAACCCCTATTCCGCCACTCCCCGACATCATCGCCACTATAATAAACCTATTAACCCCTAAACCGCTGCCCTCCCGCATCGCAAACACTATTTAAATATTATTTACCCCTAATCTGCCGTCCGCCAACACAATGAAATATTATAAAATAAACGATTAACCCCTAAACCTCTGGCCTCCCACATAACTACATAAATATATTAACCCCTAAACCTAAGCCTAACGTAACCCTAACCCTAACACCCCCTAACTTAAATATAATTAAAATAAATCTAAATAAAACTTACAATTACACTAAAACCTAATTACACTAAAACCTAACATTACAATAAAATAAAATAAATGAAATTAATAAAATACAATTATCTAAATTACAAAAAAACATAAACACTAAATTACACAAAATAAAAAACGAAATTATCAAAATAAAAAAGAAATACTCCTAATCTAATAGCCCTATCAAAATAAAAAAGCCCACCCAAAATAAAAAAAAACCCTAGCCTACACTAAACTGCCAATGGCCCTTAAAATGGTCTTTTGCAGGGCATTGCCCCAAAGAAATCAGCTCTTTTACCTGTAAAAAAAAAAAAATACAAACACCCCCAACAGTAAAACCCACCACCCACTCAACCAAACCCCCCAAATAAAAACCTAAATCTAAATAAACCTAAGCTAACCATTGCCCTGAAAAGGGCATTTGGATGGGCATTGCCCTTAAAAGGGCATTTAGCTCTTTTACATTGCCCAAACCCTAAGCTAAAAATAAAACCCACCCAATAAACCCTTAAAAAAACCTAACACTAACCCTGACGATAAACTTACAATTTTGGAAGACCGGACATCCATCCTCATAAAGGCGGCAGAAGTCTTCATCCAAGCGGGCAGAAGTCTTCATCCAGACGGCATCTTCTATCTTCATCCATCCGGCGCAGAGCAGGTCCATCTTCAAGACATCCCGCGCATAGCAATCCTCTTCTCTGATCATTGCTGAGAATGAAGCTTCCCTTTAAGTGACGTCATCCAAGATGGCGTCCCTTACATTCCGATTGGCTGATATAATTCTATTAGCCAATAGGAATTAAAGGTGAAAAAATCCTATTGGCTGTTGCAATCAGCCAATAGAATTGAGCTTGCATTCTATTGGCTGATTGCAATAGCCAATAGAATGCAAGCTCAATCCTATTGGCTGATTGGATCAGCCAACTGATTTTTTTCACCTTTAATTCCTATTGGCTGATAGAATTCTAAGATAGATACAATATAACTATTAGTTATATTGTAGCTAGCTTTGTTTGTTTTTTACAGGTAAGTATTTAGTTTTAAATAGGAATTATTTAGGTAATAACTGTAAATTTAATTTAGATTTATTTTAATTATATTTAAGTTGGAGGGGTTAGGTTTAGACTTAGGCTTAGGGTTACGTTAGGGTTATGCTTAGGGTTACGTTAGGGTTAGGTTTAGGGGTTAATATATTTATTTAGTGTTAGTGATGTGGGAGGCCAGAGGTTTAGGGGTTAATAACTTTAGTATAGTGGTGGCGACATTGGGGACGGCAGATTAGGGGTTTATAACTGTAATGTAGGTGGTGGCGTTATCTGGAGCGGCAGATTAGGGGTTAATAGTTTTATTTAGGTGGCAGCAATGTTAGGGGGCAGGCAGAATAGGGGTTAATAACTGTATGTAGGTGATGGCGATATCGGGGGCAGCAGATTAGGGGTTAATAACTGTAATGTAGGTGGCGGCGATGTTAGGGGTGGCAGATTAGGGGTGTTTAGACTTTTTTTTATGTTAGGTTTAAACATAACTTTTCTTTCCCCATAAACATCAATGGCGCTGCATTACAGAGCTTTTGTTTCCGCAATCGCAGGTGTTAGGCTTTTTTTTAGCTAACTCTCCCCATTGATGTCTATGGGGAAATCATGCACGAGCACATAAAACACTGCTTGTATTTGGGTGAGGTGTGGAGCTCAACGCAACCATATCGCCCGCACAAGCCGGGTTTTGAAAAACCTGTAATAACAGCGCTATAGGGAGGTTAAATACAGCCGCTTTTGTAGCGGTCGTTAATTTCCCTATAGCACTCAAAACTTGTAATCTAGCTGAAAGTAACATCTTAGAAACTGTGGATACTCGACTCCTGAGATTTGCTAAAGTGAAAGCAAATTCCCTTGTAATTCCATGTTTTAATAGATTTACATATCAGCGTAACCAGTTTTCGAACAGATAACGCCTTGTTTGCTGCCAATGTTTTTAAATGGTTAAATTCCACCCACAACTTCCCTTATTTGGAGGAACAAATCTGTATAACACAGGGTTTGCTACTTCATAAGGTAAACAATATCTCCACTGTCTGTCACCAGCAGAAATGATAATAAAATGAAAATAAGGGAGATATATCTGCAAGGTTAGGCTTGTGCTCTTTCAGTTTTCAGGACTGGAATGATGATTACCTGATAAACTTCTTTCTTTCCGGACATGGAGAGTCCATAACGTCATTCTAATTACTAGTGGGATATTCAACTCCTGACAAGCAGGAGGAGGCAAAGAGCACCCCAGCAAAGCTGTTAAGTGTAACTTCCCTTACCCATAATCCCCAGTCATTCAGCTGAAGGAAAATGAAAAAAGAAGAAACACAAGGGTGAAAAGGTGCCTGAGGTTTACTAAAAAATACTGCTGAATTATAATTAAAAAGAGGGTGGGGTTGTGGACTCTCCATGTCCAGAAAAAAATACATTTATCAGGTAAGCATACATTTTGTTTTTCTTTCCTATGACATGGAGAGTCCAGAACATCATTCCAATTACTAGTGGGAACCAATACCCAAGCTAGAGGACATGGAATGAACAGGGAGGGAGAAAAAGGCACGAGGACCTAAACAAAAGGCACCACCGCTTGAAGAACCTTTCTCCCAAAAGAAGCCTCAGCCGAGGCAAAAATATAACATTTTTAGAATGCAGAGAGGACCATGTTGCCGCCTTGCAAATCTGTTCCACAGAAGCTTCATTTGTAAAAGCCCAAGAAGAGGAGACAGCCCAAGTGGAATGAGCCATAATTCTCTCAGGAGGCTGCTGTCCAGCATTCTCATAAGCCAAACAAATCAAACTTCTCAGCCAGAGAGACAGATTAGTAGAAGAGGCCTTCTGACCCTTACGCTTTCCAGAGAAAACAACAAACAGAGCAGAAGAATGCTGGAAATCTTTAGTAGCTTGTAAGCAAAACTTTAGAGCGTGCACAACATCCAAGTTATGCAAAAGACATTCCTTATTAGAAGAAGGATTAGGACAAAAAGAAGGAACAACTATTTCCTTATTAATGTTTCGATCCTGCAGCACCTTAGGTAGAAACCGCAATTTAGTACGAAGAACCACCTTATCTGCATGAAAGATAAGGTACGGAGAATCACACTGCAGAGCTGTAAGCTCTGAAACTCTGTGAGAGGAAGAAATAGCAAGGAGAAACAAAACCTTCCAAAATAGCAATTTTATATCCACAATATGCATCGGCTCAAACAGAGCCTGCTGCAAAACTTTAAGAACTAGATTAAGGCTCCAAGGAGGAGCAACAGGGCCTGTACAAAAGCTTGAAAATCTCCCAGACGTTTGTGCAAAAGGATAGATAATGCAGAAATCTGACCCTACTGACTGACAAACCTTTTGTTCAGGCGATCTTGAAGAAAAGATAAAATACAGGGAATCCTAACCTGGCTCCATATATTTACGCCATCCCTTAAGGTAAATCTTGCGAGTAACAGGTTTGCGTGCCTGAAGCATAGTATCAATGACCGCTTCAGAAAAAACACGTTTAGACAAAACTAGGCATTCAATCTCCAAGCAGTCAGCTTCAGAGAATCCAGATTTGGATGGAGGAAAGGACCCTGAATTAGAAGGTCCTTCCTCATAGGTAATCTCCAAGGAGGTAGAGATGCCATCCTTTCTAGATCCGCAAACCAGATCCTGCAAGGCCAAGCAGGAGCTATTAGAATTACCGATGCTCTCTCCTGTTTATTACAAGCAATGACTCGTGGAAGGAGAGCAAACAGAGAAAACAGGTATGCTAGAGAGAAGCTCCAAGGAACCACTAGGGCATTTATCAGAATGGCCTGAGGATCTCTTGACCTTGAACCATACTTTGGAACCTTGGCGTTTTGGCGGGATGCCATCAGATTCAACTCCGGAACCCCCACATGAGGGTTAACCAAGAGAACACTTCCAGATGGAGAGCCCACTCCAGGGATGAAAAGTCTGTCTGCTCAGGAAAACTGCTTCCCAATTGTCTACTCCTGGAATGTGGATGGCAAATAGGAGACAATAGTGAGCTTCCACCCACTGAAGAATGTGAGTCACCACCTTCATGGCCAAGGAACTCTGAGTTCCTCCCTGGTGGTTGATGTAAGCCACTAAGGTGATGTTGTCCAACTGGAATCTGATAAACTGGACTAAAAATTATTGAGCCCACACTGTTAAGGCATTGAAGAAGATTGCTCTAAATTTCAAAATGCAAGTGCCCCGAGACAGATGTTCCTGTGAAATCCACCACGAGATTCTCTTGTTAGGGAGTCCAGATGTATCCTCTGCGATAAATCTGAATGGTCTCTGTTCCATTGACTGAGCATGCACAGCTGCAGCGGTCGCAGATGGAATCGAGCAAAAGGAAGGATCACCTCCATGCCACTGTTGTATGAAAGACAGACTGGAGAGAAAGACAAGCAGCAAGAAGTTTGGACTTTCTGACATCTGTCAGGAAAATCTTCATGGACAAGGAGTCTATGATTGTTCCTAGGAAACACACTCTTGTAGATGGAACTAGAGAACTCTTTTCCAGATTCAATTCCTAACCGTGGGAACGTAGAAAAGACAACAACATCTCAGTATGAGATTTTGCTAGTTGAAAAGATGATGCCTGAACTAAGATGTCCTCCTAGATAAGGGCCTCACTGCAATTCCCTGGGATCTGATCACTGCCAAAAGTGCTCCCATGACCTTTGTGAATATTCTGGGAGCCATAGCAAGACCAAATGAAAGGGCAATAAACAGGAAATGCTTGTCCAGAAAGGCAAATCTTACGGCTAGATTTGGAGTTTGGCGTTAGCCGTGAAAACCAGCGTTAGAGGCTCCTAACGCTGGTTTTAGGCTAACTCCGGGTATTTGGAGTCACTCAAAAAAGGGTCTAAACGCTTACTTTTCAGCCGCGACTTTTCCATACCGCAGATCCCCTTACGTCATTTGCGTATCCTATCTTTTCAATGGGATCTTTCTAACTCCGGTATTTAGAGTTGTGTCTGAAATGAGCGTTAGAAATCTAACGACAAAACTCCAGCCGCAGAAAAAAGTCAGTAGTTAAGAGCTTTTTGGGCTAACGCCGGTTCATAAAGCTCTTAACTACTGTACTCTAAAGTACACTAACACCCATAAACTACCTATGTACCCCTAAACCGAGGCCCCCCCCACATCGCCGCCACTCGATTACATTTTTTTAACCCCTAATCTGCCGACCGCCACCTACGTATACTTATGTACCCCTAATCTGCTGCCCCTAACACCGCCGACCCCTGTATTATATTTATTAACCCCTAATCTGCCCCCCACAATGTCGCCTCCACCTGCCTACACTTATTAACCCCTAATCTGCCTAGCGGACCTGAGCGCTACTATAATAAAGTTATTAACCCCTAATCCACCTCACTAACCCTATAATAAATAGTATTAACCCCTAATCTGCCCTCCCTAACATCACCGACACCTAACTTCAATTATTAACCCCTAATCTGCCGACTGGAGCTCACCGCTATTCTAATAAATGTATTAACCCCTGAAGCTAAGTCTAACCCTAACACTAACACCCCCCTAAATTAAATATAATTTACATCTAACGAAATTAATTATCTCTTATTAAATAAATTATTCCTATTTAAAGCTAAATACATACCTGTAAAATAAATCCTAATATAGCTACAATATAAATTATAATTACATTGTAGCTATTTTATTATTAATATTTATTTTACAGGCAACTTTGTAATTATTTTAACCATGTACAATAGCTATTAAATAGTTAAGAACTATTTAATAGTTACCTAGTTAAAATAATTACAAAATTACCTGTAAAATAAATCCTAACCTAAGTTAGAATTAAACCTAACACTATACTATCATTAAATTAATTAAATAAAATACCTACAATTACCTACAATTAAACCTAACACTACACTATCAATACATTAATTAAATACAATACCTACAATTACCTACAATTAAACCTAACACTACACTATCAATAAATAAATTAAATACAATTCCTACAAATAACTACAATGAAATAAACTAACTAAAGTACAAAAAATAAAAAAGAACTAAGTTACAAAAAATAAAAAAATATTTACAAACGTAAGAAAAATATTACAACAATTTTAAACTAATTACCCCTACTCTAAGCCCCCTAATAAAATAACAAAGACCCCCAAAATAAAAAATGCCCTACCCTATTCTAAATTACTAAAGTTCAAAGATCTTTTACCTTACCAGCCCTGAACAGGGCCCTTTGCGGGGCATGCCCCAAGAAGTTCAGCTCTTTTGCCTGTAAAAAAAAACATACAATACCCCCCCCCCACATTACAACCCACCACCCACATACCCCTAATCTAACCCAAACCCCCCTTAAATAAACCTAACACTAAGCCTCTGAAGATCATCCTACCTTGTCTTCACCTCACCAGGTATCACCGATCCCGTCCTGGCTCCAAAATCTTCATCCAACCCAAGCGGGGGCTGGCGATCCATCATCCGGGTGGCTGAAGAGGTCCAGAAGAGGCTCCAAAGTCTTCATCCTATCCGGGAAGAAGAGGCGATCCGGACCGGCAACCATCTTGATCCAAGCGGGCATCTTCTATCTTCATCCGATGACGACCGGCTCCATCCTCTTCCACAGACGTCCAACTGAAGAATGACGGTTCCTTTAAGGGGACGTCATCCAAGATGGCGTCCCTCGAATTCCGATGGCTGATAGGATTCTATCAGCCAATCGGAATTAAGGTAGGAATATTCTGATTGGCTGATGGAATCAGCCAATCAGAATCAAGTTCAATCCGATTGGCTGATCCAATCAGCCAATCAGATTGAGCTTTGCATTCTATTGGCTGTTCCGATCTTGATTCTGTTGGCTGATTGAACTTGATTCTGATTGGCTGATTCCATCAGCCAATCAGAATATTCCTACCTTAATTCCGATTGGCTGATAGAATCCTATCAGCCAATCGGAATTCGAGGGACGCCATCTTGGATGACGTCCCTTAAAGGAACCGTCATTTCGTCAGTTGGACGTCGCCAGAAGAAGATGGGTCCGCGGTGGAGGTCTTCAGGATGGAGCCGGTCGTCATCTGATGAAGATAGAAGATGCCGCTTGGATCAAGATGGTTGCCGGTCGGATCGCCTCTTCTTCCCGGATAGGATGAAGACTTTGGAGCCTCTTCTGGACCTCTTCAGCCACCGGATGATGGGATCGCCAGCCCCGCTTGGGTTTGGATGATGATTTTGGAGCCAGGACGGATCGGTGATACCTGGTGAGGTGAAGACAAGTAGGATGATCTTTAGGGGGCTTAGTGTTAGGTTTATTTAAGGGGGGTTTGGGTTAGATTAGGGGTATGTGGGTGGTGGGTTGTAATGTTGGGGGGGTATTGTATGTTTTTTTTACAGGCAAAAGAGCTGAATTTCTTGGGGCATGCCCCGCAAAGGGCCCTGTTCAGGGCTGGTAAGGTAAAGATCTTTGAACTTTAGTAATTTAGAATAGGGGTAGGGCATTTTTTATTTTGGGGGTCTTTGTTATTTTATTAGGGGGCTTAGAGTAGGTGTAATTAGTTTAAAATTGTTGTAATATTTTTCTTATGTTTGTAAATATTTTTTTATTTTTTGTAACAGTTCTTTTTTATTTTTTGTACTTTAGTTAGTTTATTTTCATTGTAGTTTTTGTAGGAATTGTATTTAATTTATTTATTGATAGTGTAGTGTTAGGTTTAATTGTAGGTAATTGTAGGTATTTTATTTAATTAATTTAATGATAGTATAGTGTTAGGTTTAATTCTAACTTAGGTTAGGATTTATTTTACAGGTAATTTTGTAATTATTTTAACTAGGTAACTATTAAATAGTTCCTTAACTATTTAATAGCCTATTTTACATGGTTAAAATCATTACAAAGTTGCCTGTAAAATAAATATTAATCCTAAAATAGCTACAATGTAAATATAATTTTATATGGTACGCTATATTAGGATTTATTTTACAGGTAAGTATTTAGCTTTAAATAGGAATAATTATTTAATAAGAGATAATTAATTTTGTTAGATGTAAATTATATTTAATTTAGGGGGTGTTAGTGTTAGGGTTAGACTTAGCTTTAGGGGTTAATACATTTATTAGAATAGCGGTGAGCTCCAGTCGGCAGATTACGGGGTTAATAATTGAAGTTAGGTGTCGGCGATGTGAGGGAGGGCCGATTAGGGGTTAATACTATCTTATTATAGGGTTAGTGAGGGCGGATTAGGGGTTAATACTTTATTATAGTAGCGCTCAGGTTCCGCTCGGCAGATTAGGGTTAATAAGTGTAGGCAGGTGGAGGCGACGTTGTGGGGGGCAGATTAGGGGTTAATAAATATAATATAGGGGTCGGTGATGTTAGGGCAGCAGATTAGGGGTTACATAGGGATAATGTAAGTAGCGGCGGTTTTACGGAAGCGGCGCAGATTAGGGATTAATAATAATATGCAGGGGGTCAGCGATAAAGGGGGCGGCAGATTAGGGGTTAATAAGTGTAAGGTTAGGGGTGTTTAGACTCGGGGTACATGTTAGAGTGTTAGGTGCAGACGTAGGAAGTTGTTTCCGCATAGCAAACAATGGGGCTGCGTTAGGAGCTGACGCAGCTTTTTTGCAGGTGTTAGGTTTTTTTTCAGCTCAAACAGCCCCATTGTTTCCTATGGGGGAATCGTGCACAAGCACGTTTTTGAGGCTGGCCGCTTGCGTAAGCAACTCTGGTATTGAGAGTTGAAGCTGCGTTAAATATGCTCTACGCTCCTTTTTTGGAGCCCTAACGCAGCCTTTATGTGCACTCTCAATACCAGAGTTATTTTTATGGTGCGGCCAGAAAAAAGCCGGCGTTAGCTTTTACGGGTCGTTACCCGACAAAACTCCAAATCTAGCTGTTAGAAACTGGGTGATGATCCCCTGTGAATGGGAACATGTAAGTACGCATTCTTCAGGTCAATGGTTGTCCATGAACTGACCTTCCTGAACCAATGGAAGAATGGAACGAATAGTCTCCATCTTGAAGGACGGAAGCTGAGGAATTTGTTGAGGCACTTTAGATCTAGGATGGGACGAAAAGTTTGCTCCTTTCTGGGAACCCACAAATAGATTTGAATAGAGTCCCTAGACCCTGTTCGTCTAAAGAGACTGTACAATAACTCCAGAGAGGATAGGTCCCTTACACAATTTAAGAAGGCCCTCCCTCTTTTCTCCAGGCTATCGTTTAAGGAAAGACGTGGACAGGAGAAATCTGCCCCTTGGAGGGGTAAGATTTGAATCCTATCTTGTAACCCTGGGATACTATGTCCACAGCCATGGATTTGGGACATTGCAAATCCAAACCTGTCGAAAAAGAGAAAACCTGTCCCCCACTTGATCCAAATTTTGGATTGGGAGCATGCTCTTCATGCTGATTTAGAGTAAGCGTAAGGTTTTTAATTTTGTTTTCCCTTGTTTCAGGGCTGGCTGGATTTCCAAGAGGACCTGGATTGGTCTGCATTTCTGTTGGCCCTTAAGTCCACTCTACTTGTCCTGAGATAGGAAGGAACCCCTTTCCACCAGAAATTTTGGAACAATAGCCACCAGACCAAGACCTAAACCAGAGAGCTCTACGAGATAGAACTGCAATGCTGGAGAACTTGGCTCTAGTCTAACCACCTGCATACGGCAACACAGGCCAGCTTTAGCGCCTTTAACCTATCCTGAAATTCTTCTATAGTAGTTTTTACAGAAATTCAAGTCGGACAAGGCATCAGATGTTGCACCCGCAATCTTAGCAACACTGGATTTAATCTCTCATTTAAAACCGGTACATTTCCATCATCACTAAAAGGGACATGAAACACAAAATTTGATTAAGATAGAAAATACAATTTTAAAACAAACATTCAATGTACTCATTTTTTAATAAGCTTCATTCACATAGGTATCCTTTGTTGAAGAAGCAGAAATGTACCACTGGGTGCAAGCTAAATGCATTGGGTTAGCCAATAACTTGAGGTGTATATGTGCAGCCACCAATCAGCAGCTCCTTAGTCTACCTAGGTATCCTTTTCAACAAAGGATACCAAGAGAACAAAACAAATTAGATAAGAGAAGTAAATTGGAAAGTTGTTTACCAATCCACATGCTCTACTCTGAATGCAGAATTTAAAAAATAGGTTTCATGTCCCTTAAACACACACTAGAACATGGACGCCTTTATTGTGCTATCGAAAAGAATCAAATGGCCCATTCTGCCAATATTCTTTTTGAAGTGCTCGTATAATTCTCACAGTAGCATTAGGTATATTTCTTCGGCATTTCCAAATTTCCTTACTGTGTTTGTCCATACCCTGTCAGGGTAGGGAGTTCCCCTACCGGGCCGGCTCCCGGTCTCGGCGAACGCAAGAGTGATTGCTTCAGTCTCAGTGTCCCATGTGGAAGAACGCCGAGACCCAACTCCTACAACTGCAACTTTCCCTAAGTGGGTGTGGCCACATGCTGCCAAGATTTAGAGGGGCCTGTCCTAACCTAATTAGCGGAGCTAACTCCCTGCACAATTCAATCACCTGTTACTACAACCTACTTAAGTATTCTGGACTTTATATTGAACTTTAGTGTTCTACATTGGGTCTATGTTCAAACCTTGCTGTTTCTGTGATCTTCAATTTGATGTTCAGTGTAACAGTTTCTGCATTCTGAGTTCCAGAAAACCTAACCTCCTTACAATATCACCTCTATTAGAAGTAATTTAATTTACTCAAGCATACTTTCTGTAAAGAATTGCCTACGCAAATTACTTCTGAACCTGTTTCCCCCTTAATTAGAGATCATGAACTCTTGTTCTAGTATTGCATTTTGTGTGAACAAATATTTTATCCACACATTTATCAGATCCCTTTGTATGCTTGAAGAAATAATGATGAGAAAACAAATTATAATGATCTTAGGATCAAGTACAGTAAATTGATATATAATGTAATCTAAAACGAAGAATATAGAAGTGTAAAGAAAAATATGGGGTATAGCTTAGCCATAAGGGCCTTCAATCCCAATTCCTATTAAATTCATCCACTAAACATTTTCTTTCTTTTCAAAATTCAATGTTAAAGGAGTAGTAAAGTCCAAATTAAAAAAAATTATGTTTCAGATAGGGCATGTAATTTTAAACAACTTTCTAATTTACTTTTATCATCAAATTTGCTGTGTTCTCTTGGTATTAGTTAATAGCTAATCCTAGGCAGGCTCATATGCTAATTTCTAAGCCCTTGAAGGCCGCCTCTCAACTGAATGCATTTGAGAGTTTTTCACAGCAAGTGGGTGTTAGTTCATGTGTTTCATATAGATAACACTGTGCTCATGAAGGTGAAGTTATTTAAGAGTCAGCACTAATTGCCTGAAATGCAAGTCTATCAAAAGATCTGAGATAAGGAGGCAGTCAGAAGAAGCTTAGATACAAAGTAATCAGAGGTTAAAAAGTATATTTCTATAACAGTGTTGGTTATGCAGAACTAGGGACTGGTAAATAAACGGATTATCTATCTTTCTTAACAATAACATTTTGGGTGTTTGCTGTCCCTTTAATTGAATGCAGTATTCAAGCCCTTCTACTACTCAATTTGTTGATGCAGTTAGTCCCTTTGGAATATGTGATTGTCAAGTACCACAAATGTCCAATATCATTGTTATTACAATTAGAGCATTTACCCTTTTTATATAATCACAAATAATCATAACTATATATGTGTGAAGAAATCAAAACTGTATAAAACCAATTAAGAAACCAATTATAAACAATTAGCAGTCTTTGCTTTACAAACTATAGGCCAGATTACAAGTGGCGTGCTGTTTTGCGCAAGCGATATTGGGTTTATAACACCTTTTTTATGAGTGTCGTAAGTAAATGCAAGCGTGTGAGCACAATCATGATTTACGCTAGAATGATTACTGCAACCTCAGTGCTCTGTTTAAGTGTTATGCATGAGAGAAAAGTGTCACAAAACACATCAAAAATATTTTGAAAAGTACATTTACACTAATAACAACATTATCTGATAAAAAATTATAAAAAAAACAAAACAAAAAAAAAAAACATTGCACCAAAAAGTTATAAGGGCTCAAAGACATGAGGTCTCTGGTGCTTTAACCAATTAAGGACCAGCGTTGTACCATGTAATAGCTTGGTATTAGCGTGGTATTCTAGTGGACAGCAGGAAGGAGGGAGGGTATAACAATGTGGTCAATCTGCTCAGGATGGGACATACGCTATTATACCCAAGAAAACCCTTAACAACCTGAGATGTACAGGGTATGTCGTGGTCATTAACGGGTTAACAGTGAGATACATACATACTCATGTCTAAATAGTTATAAGTGACTAAGCTAGTCATTATAATTTTTTTAGTATAAAGTACAGTTGTTATCAGGTAAAGCAAATTAAGGAAAGATAAGTAGCAGGGTTAGCCTTGAAAAGTCAGCAGAGTTCTGAAAATTAGAACATGAAATAATTCTACATAGTATCATTTACATCACTATAAGTACATGCAATTTGCACTAACAGCTTTGGAAAAGAAAAATTGTACCTGAGTCTGCCCTCAGTATTTATTGCTGGGAGCTACATGTCCCTTATTGGGATCCAAAAAAAATAACTTAATTTATCAAAGGTACTGGTCATAGCAGTTTTATTTTTTATACTTGAGACGTACATTATATGATCACTCCATATATTATAGCTCTATATAACCACAAGCAATTTAATACAACTGTGTACAGAACACCCCTGTGGTTACAGAATCATGAAATTATTTGTCTGTACCTCTATATCATACCATGAAAACAATACATGACATTACCAATGTCTTGTGTAATAAAAATGTATCTGAAGAAATTGTACCATAAACTAAATCAAATATGTCTTTTGTTAAAATTGCCATAGGCCCTATTGTCAGACATAACATTGCTGAGAAATAAATATATACTGTATATATATTTAACTGTCTTATCTGATGAAAAGATGTGATAGAACAGCAGCGTTAAGCATCTCACATATTCTTAATAGCTCATCTCCAGGGACCCTTGCCTTTGTACTCGTTTCACAAGTCAATATTCACACAACTAAAATAAGATGCAAGAATTAATGATGAGGCAATGGCTATATGAGTATATTAAAAGAAACATTTACAGAAGCCTGGACAAAGCAAGAAAAAAAACAAAGATCTGTCATCCCGACCATAAAGGTCTGTTATTGTACATTTAATGTGAGTTGACAGGGGCAAAAGAGCAAATGTTCTACCTGCTCGTACCTTTCATTGACCTATAATGATGTGCATGCTACCCTATCTATAATCAGAGGTCCTTGAGCTAAACAATCCCCTCATTGTTTGTCTTTATCACCCTATTCAACATCTAAGTGATAGGTTCCCATGGGAACAAGGTCCCTGGCTTCTGTTATATCTGTAGGTTATATTTACATTTGTTCTCATTATATATTTATTGTGTCCATGTAGACAGCTGCAAAATATATTGATGTTCTATAAAGTATTTTAAATCATAGTAAAGTTGTTAACATAACTATTGAACAAGGGCTATCTGATTTAATAGGAATTGATTTAGGAACTATAGGGGGGAATTGGCATATACTTTTTTACGCTATTGTCATTTAAGAGCATGTTAATATTCTATTTTAACCACATTTCTATTGATGTTTGTGAAATATGTATATACTAGTCCTAAAGCTCGTTCACACGGGTCATATTTTGCAGTACATCGGTCCCACCCATTGCTCTCTCTCCCTCCCCCTCTCTTTTGCTCTCTCTCTCCCCCCCTCTCTTTTGCTCTCTCTCTTTTTCTCTTTCCCCTCTCTTTCGCTCTTTCCCTTCTTTTTTGCTCCCTCTCCCCCCCTCTCTTTTGCTCTCTCTCCTCCCTCTCTTTTGCGCTCTCTCTCTCCCCCCTCTCTTTTGCGCTCTCTCTCTCCCCTCTCTTTTGCGCACCTCTCCCCCCCTCTCTTTTGCTCTGTCTCTCTCCCCCTCTCTTTTGTGCTCTCTCTCCATCCCTCTCTTTTGCTCTCTCTCCCCTCTCTTTTGGGCTCTCTCGCTCCACCTCTCTTTTGCTCTCTCTCCCCCTCTCTTTCTGCTCTCTCCCCTCTCTTTTGCTCTCTCTCCCCTCTCTTTTGCTCCTCTCTCCCCTCTCTTTTGCTCTCTCTCTCCCCCTCTCTTTTGCTCTCTCTCTCCCCCTCTCTTTTGCGCTCTCTTCCCCTCTCTTTTGCACACTCTCCCCCCATTATTTTGCTCTGTCTCTCTCCTCTCTTTTGCGCTCTCTCTCCATCGCTCTCTTTTGCTCTCTCTCCCCCTCTCTCTCTCCCCTCTCCCCCCTCTTTTGCTCTCTCTCCCCCTCTCTATTGCTCTCTCTCCCCCCTCTCTCTCCCCCCTCTCTTCTTTTGCTCTCTCTCTTTCCCTCTTTTTGCTCACTCTCTCCCCCCCTCTTATTTTCTCACTCCCCCTCTCTTTTGCTCTCTCTCTTCTCTCTATTTTGCTCTTTGCCCTCTCTTTTTGCTCTTTCCCCCTCTATTTTGCTCCCCCCTCCTTTTTTGCTCTTTCCCCTCTCTTTTGCTCTCTCTTACCCTCTCTTTAGCTCTTTCCCATCTCTTTTGCTCTCTCCCCCTCTATTTCTATCTCCTTCCCCTCTCTCTCTCTCTCTCACGTGTGCCCGGCCCCACTCCGCCATGCCCACCACGCCAAACCCCTCCCGCTCACACCCGGCCACGCCCACTTCCGCCCACCGTCACCATGCCGCAAGCAAGGAATCAGGTAGATCTCTAAGGCCAGGTGTGTTTGTCCTTGTGCTGTCCTCTACTGTGCATGACAGCTTCGGACAAACACACCTGGCCTTTTATATTATAGGATAATGTTACAGGAGATCTGTTCTCAATATAAATGAAAGGCAGCTTGCCATGGCGACGGCCATTAATAAAGCATCACTAACTTAAAAAGAGGGCGGCACTCTCTGCATTACTCAGTAATACATTTATTGATGTTTTACATACAACATGCACTATAATGTTTTAGGGCCATGCTTAGTCAAATAATGAGCATACTGTCCCTGAGTCATGACATTGCATGTGGTCCTACTTTTGAACACACACATAAATAAATATATATATATATATATATAATCCCATCAAGAAAAGCACTCACTGGTCTACATAAAAAAAATACTTTTATTTTAGGTCATTAGTAAAATGACATAACGTTTCGGTGCACTCCAGCACCTCTGTCAAATGTCATACAAACAACGAGCTTCCCAAAAACCTGAATCCCAGTCAAACACACAATTTTTGGACAAAGCGCACCCTGGCAGCTGCATGACATCGTAAGACTGTGCTTATCCTTCTTTGGGGATTTTATAAACACACCCAATAGTGATTATTCTCTAATATAAATGTTCAATACCATATAGGCGGTAGATTCTGCCCTAGAAGTGCATCTTATTGTGTTTTTAAACAGTATATGAAAAAATATGTTTTTCTACATCTAGTTCTTAAGGTATAGCTCACAAAACTGTGTACACTACTGGGAGACGGTGATTCTAAGTGCCAACCCAATTTTTCTATGCTGTCAGGGGTGGAATATTTTGGGGAGTTTCTACCCTGGAAAATTGGATAGAAGGCATATGTAACAACAATATTGAAGGAAAGCATAGCAAAGATTACCTTAGGTGGTATCTACAACATGCAAGAGCGGCACTTAGCATGAAA
Source organism: Bombina bombina (assembly GCF_027579735.1). NCBI lineage: Eukaryota > Metazoa > Chordata > Amphibia > Anura > Bombinatoridae > Bombina > Bombina bombina. Next base: position 276,360,905 of record NC_069500.1, on the reverse strand, counting down.
AGAAAGTTCCAGGATGTTATAGGGCAGGCAGTGAGAAAGACCATAACTTCATGCTTGGTGGCACCATATTTTTGTATTATGGGAAAGTGTGACGTTGTCTCCTGGAATGGCATTACTTATATAAACCTCTGTAAGACTTTAATAAGTTTTTATGTGGGCTACACTGATAAATTACACTGATAAATCCTAGAAAAGCTGTACCCCCAACACAAATTACATTATCCATCAATGTCTACAGTAATATAATGCTTTTGAACTTGCAGCAATTGTATTAGACAATCAGGGACTGATTTTTACAAATACGGTCCAACTAGCTCTTGACTTTTCTAAACTGGTTATCCTAGAAAGGGCTCTCCCTGTGATATTGTTTTCACTCTGACTCCTCCCCCGTTAAACTTATTTTTTTTTTCTCTCCCACATCGATTTATTTATTTATTTTAGCTTGTGTGGCAGAACCCACCTCCCTGATACCATGAATGGTAATATAAGCTTGCTATTACAATAACTCTCTCCTTATAGTTTTTGGCATATTTTCTGCTATATGGTACTCTTACAAAAGATGAGCTGCTATGTGTAAATTTGTATTCCTAAATTGCCTTTACAATGAAGAAATACCATGCCATTTTTTTTTGCGTATTAGTTTACTCCTTACAATATTTACTATATGACAGGTTCTGCTTTTGTATTTTTGTAACCATATCAAAATGGTTAAATTAAAAAAGAAAATAGGGAATCCTACATGACTTTCAGCAACCTTATTTTATTTTAAATACAAAATACCAGTTCTGCTTATAAACAAAAAATAAATGCAATAATTGAAATGTGAATATATATGCACATACTTTTTTTTCAAAAGCATCTCAATAAGTTTTATTAAAATAGCAATATTCATATATTTATATATTTAGAGATAAATCTAATTTTAACTGCATTATGTGGCCAAAAGTATGTGGACACCTGACCCTCACACCAACTGTATATGAGGGATATCCCATTCCAAATGTATTAATATTGTTTTCCCCTCCCCCCCCCCCCCCCCCCCACACACACACACTTTGTGGCTATAACATCCACAACACTTATCAAAAGGTTTCCACACAATTTTGGAGTGTCTGTGTGAATTTATGACTATTCAGCCAAAAGAGCAATTGTGAGGTCAGGCACTGATGTTGGACAAGAAGGTCTGGCTAGTAATCAACATTCCAATTTATCCCATAGGTGTTTGACGGGGTTGATGTCAGGGCTCTGTGCAGGTCACTTGAGTTCCTCCACATCAAAATCGTCAAATCATGTCTCAATAAACCACAGGGGCACAGTCATGCAGGAACAAAAAAGAGCCTTCTTCAAACTATTTCTACAAAGTTGGAAGCACCCAACTGTCTAATATGTCTTTGTATCTTGTAGCATTAAGATGACCTTTCACTGGAACTAAGAGGCCTATCCCAAACCTTGAAAACAGTCCCAGACAATTATCCCTCCACCACCACACTTTAGAGTAGGCACTATGTGTCTGAAACACCCATATTCTTCTATCAGACTGCCAGATAATAAAACTTGATTAATCACTCCAGAAACCATTGCGCATGTTGATGTGAGACTAGTGTGCGGTTGCTTGCGGAAATCTATTTTATGATGCACCTGATGCACAATTTTTGTGCTGATGTTGCTTCCAGAAACAATTTTAAAAAACTGTAGTGAATGATGCAACAGACGACAGGTGAGTTTTATGAGCTACGCGCTTCATCACTCATCAGCCCCATTCTGTGAGTTTGCGTGGTCCACCACTTTATAGATGCACTATTGTTGCTCCTAGACATTTCCACTTAACAATAATAGCACATACAGTTGACTGGTACAGATCTAGTAGGAGAATAATTTCCCAAATTGACTTCTGGAAGAGGTGGCATCCTATGACAGTGTCACATTTAAACTACAACCCATTGTTCTGCTAATGTTTGTCTATGTATATTTCATGACTATGTGCTGGCCTTCATGCTGCTACTTATAATGAGCCCCAGTCCAGTGCTTGACCATATCAAATAAAAGTTTACATGATTTGGTAGTATATATATATATATATATATATATATATATATAACAGGCAAACAATGGTATTGAGCCAGCTGTTCGTTCCTGTGAGTGCACTTCTCTCTGTATATATATATATATATATATATATATATATATATATATATATATATATATATATCTCGCTAGATGTCCCAAGTAATATAACTAGTGATCTAGTGTGCAGATTAGGCTGCAATCAGTAAGCTCCTTAAGACATACCATTTACAGGATATAATTGGCTGCCACTTTTTGTTTAATTTCTAATGTATATGGACATTTCCTATGCTGTAACAGTCTATAGTAGATATTATGTATGAGAATGTACTTGGTTCATGTTGAACTGCATTGAGAGATTAAATTTATCTGCATATACCTCACAGGTATTGTTTATTTTTTTAAGTGTTTGTTTAGGGAAATGATTCAATTTACAGTGTGTACTGCTATACAATAGTTGTGATACATTTTTATATTTTCCAATAAAACAAAATGTATGCTTACCTGATAAATTTCTTTCTTTCCGGATATGGAGAGTCCACAACGTCATTCAATTACTAGTGGAAATATCACTCCTGGCCAGCAGGAGAAGGCAATGAGAACCACAGCAAAGCTGTTAAGTGTCACTCCCCTACCCATAATCCCCAGTCATTTGACCGAAGGGAAATGGAAAAGAAATAACACAAAGGTGTAGAGGTGCCTAAGGTTTAGTCAAAAATAACCTTCTTAATAAAGGGTGGTGTCGTGGACTCTCCATATCCAGAAAGAAAGAAATTTATGAGGTAAGCATAAATTTAGTTTTCTTTCCTAAGATATGGAAAATCCACAACGTCATTCAATTACTAGTGGGAACCAATACCCAAGCTAGAGGACACAAAATGAACAGGGAGGGAGAACAAGACAGGCAGACCTAAACAGAAGGCACCACCGCTTGAAGAACCTTACTCCCAAAAGAGGCCTTAGTGAGGCTAAAGTATCAAATTTGGAAAATTTGGAAAAAGTATGCAGAGAAGACCAAGTTGCAGCCTTGCAAATCTGTTCCACAGAAGCTTTATTTTTGAAAGCCCAAAAAGAGGAGACAGCCCTAGTGGAATGAGCTGTAATTCTCTCAGGAGGCTGCTGTCCAGCAGTCTCATAAGCAAAACGAATCATACTTCTCAACCAGAGGGAAAGAGAAGTAGAAGTAGTCTTCTGACCCTTATGCTTTCCTGAGAAACAAACAAACAGGGCAGAAGACTGGCAAAAAATATTTAGTCGGCTGTAGGTAGAATTTTAGAGCATGCACAACATCCAAGTTGCGCAACAGACTTTCTGAGAAGAAGGATTCGGACATAGAGAAGGAACAACAATTTCCTGATTAATATTTCTATCCAAAATCACTTTAGGAAGAAACCCCAATTTAGTACGAAGAACCGCATTATCCACATGAAAGATAAGGTAAGGTGAATCACACTGCAAAGCCGAGAGTTCGGAAACTCTCAGAGCAGAAGATATAGCAATAAGATACAAAACCTTCCAAGATAGCAACTCAATATCTATGGAATGCATTGGCTCAAACAGAGCCTACTGCAAAATTTTAAGAACAAGATTAAGGCTCCAAGGAGGAGCAACAGGTTTAAACACAGCCCTGATTCTGACCAGGGCCTGACAAAAAAGATTGAACATCTGGCACATCTGCCAGACGCTTGTGTAACAAAATAGATAATGCAGAAATCTAACCTTTCAGAGAACTGACTGACAACCCTTTTTCCAGACCTTCCTGGAGAAAAGACAAAATTCTAGGAATCCTGACCCTACTCCAAGAGTAGCCCTTAGATTCACACCAATAAAGGTATTTACCTTATGGTAAATTTTTCGAGTAACAGGCTTGCGAGCCTGGATCACGGTCTCAATGACCGACTCCACGCTTAGACAGAACAAAGCGTTCAATCTCCAATCAGTCAGCTTCAGAGAAATGAGATTTGGATAGACGAACGGACCCTGAGTTAGAAGGTTCTTCCTCAGAGACATCCTCCAAGGCCGCCGAGATGACATCTTCACTAGGTCTGCATACCAGATCCTGCGAGGCCAAGCAGGAGCCATTAGAATTACCGATACTATCTCTTGTTTGATACGAGCAATAACTCATGGAAAGAGCGCAAACGGAGGAAACAGGTATGCTAGACCGAAATCCCAAGGAACCGCCAGAGCATCTTTCATAGCGGCCTGACAATCTCTTGACCTTGAACCATACCTTGGAAGCTTGGCATTCTACGAGACACCATCAGATCCAACTCTGGCACCACCCATTTGAGGGTTAACCTGGAGAACACCTCCAGATAGAGAGCTCACTCCCGGGATGAAATGTCTGTCTGCTCAGGAAATCCGCTTCCCAGTTGTCCACTCCAGAAATGTGTATGGCAGATAGACAACAATTGTGAGCTTCTGCCTACTGAATAATCCATGCCCCCTCTTTTATAGCTAAGAAACTCAGAGTTCCTCCCTGTTGGTTGATGTAAGTCACTGAGGTGATGTTGTCCGACTGAAACATGATAAACTGGGTTAAAGACAATTGAGGCCAAGCCATCAGAGCATTGTAAATCGCTCTCAACTCCAAGATGTTTATAGGGAGAGCAGACTGCTCCTGAGTCCATAGTCCTTACACCTTTAACTAGTCCCATACTGCTCTCCAGCCTAGCAGACTGGTGTCCGTGGTCACAATCACCCAAGAAGGTTTATGGAAGCATGTGCCCTGAGACAGATGGTCCTGAGAAAGCCACCACGGGAAAGAGTCTCTTGTCGACTGGTCTAGATCTATTCTCTGAGACAGATCCAAATCGTCTCCATTCCATTGTCTGAGCATGCTTAATTGCAGAGCTCTCAAATGGAATCGAGCAAAGGGAATGATGTCCATGGAAGTCAAGCAACCATCAGACCAATTACCTCCATACATTGAGCAACTGATGGCTGAACAGTAGACTGAAGAGAGAGGCAAGAGGAAAGAATTCTGGATTTTCTGACCTCCGTCAGAAGATTTTTTCATAGATAGGGAAACTATTATGGTCCCTAAGAAAATCACCCTTGTAGCTGGAACATGGGAACTCTTTTCCAGATAAATTTTCCAACCATGGGAACATATAAGAGTTTGCTTGTTGAAAAGATGGTGCCTGAACCAATATGTCGTCCAGGTATGGCGCCACTGCATTCCCCGAGACCTGATCACTGCCAAGAGAGCCCCCAGAACCTTTGAGAAAATTCTGGGAGCTGTGGCAAGGCCAAACGGAAGAGCCACAAACTGCTTGTCTAGAAAGGCGAATCTCAGGGATTTGTGATGATTCCTGTGGATGTGAACATGAAGATATACGTGTCCTTCAGGTCTATGGTCATCATGAACTGACCCTCTTGGACCATAGGAAGAATGAAACGAATGGTTTCCATTTTGAAGGTGGGTACCCTGAAAAATTTGTTGAGGCAATTTAGGTCTAAAATGGGTTCCTCTTTTTTGGGAACCACAAACAGATTTGAATAGAATCCTAGACCCTGTTCCCTTACTGGAACTGGAACAATCACTCCCGGGGAGGAAAGGTCGTGAACGCAGTTCAAAAATGCCTCTCTTTTTACCTGGTCTGCAGATAATCTTTAGAGGTGGAATCTGCCCCTGGGAGGGAAAGTTTTGAATTCTATTTTGTAAACCTGAGATACTATGTCCACAGCCCAAGGATCTGGGACATCTCGTCTCCACGCTTGGAAAAACAGTGAAAGTCTGCCACCCACTAAACCCGATCCCAGACCAGGGGCAGACCCTTCATGCTGACTTAGACTCAGCTGAGGGTTTCTTTGATTGCTTCCCCTTATTCCAAGACTTATTGGGTTTCTAAGAAGACTGGGACTGCTCCTGCTTGGAAGAGGGAGAGGAAGACTTTTGACCTCTGAAGTTACGAAAGGAAGGAAAATTACTTTGATGTCCTTTGGGTCTGTTCTTCTTGTCTTGCTGTAGAAAAGACCAGTTTCCACATGTAATATCATAAATTATTCCTACCAGACCAAGTCCAAACAAGGTATTACCCTTGTAAGGAAGCACCAGAAGCTTGAACTTTGGGCTAAGACAGTGAAGGCCAAACATCTTGGCTCCCAGTCTAATAACTTACATGTTAGCATCAGATATAAAGGAATTGGCTAGTTTGAGAGCCTTAATCCTATCTTGTATCTCCTCCAATGGAGTCTCTACTAAAATTGATTCAGACAAGGCGTTGCACCAATAAGATGCCACATTTGTTACTGTGGCAATACAAACTGCAGGTTGCCATTGATGACCTTGATGAACATACATCTTCTTCAAATAAGCTTCCAGCTACTTGTCCATTGGATCCTTAAAGGAGCAGCTATCCTCTATAGGGATCGTAGTTCTCTTAGCCAGAGTAGAAATAGCCATTTCTACTTTAGGCACCATGCTCCAAGAATCTTTAATGGAGTCAGCAACAGGAAACATCTTTTTAAATACAGGAGACGGGAAGAAAGGAATCCCTGGCTTCTCCCATTCCTGTGAAATAATCTCCGTCACACGGTCTGGGACAGGAAAAAGGGAAAGGAAGGAACATAATAGTATTTATTAAATTTACTAGGCTTCTTAAGGTTGACAACGACAGAAGTATCAGAGTCGTAAAAAGTAGCCAATACCTTCTTTAACAGTACATAACGGTGTTCAAGCTTAAATCTGAAGTTTACTACTTCAGTATCAGACGAAGGAATAATACTGTCCGAATCTGAGATTTCACCCTTAGAGGCTACCAACGTATCTTAATCATCAGACTTTTGAGGGAGGGCAACCTGCGTAGCAATAGGTGGAACAGAAACCTTACTATCTGAATGTCTAATTTTCCTCTTGCGTTTTCCCAGCATAGGAAAAGCAGATAATGCCACAGATACCGCAGAAGATAGCTGTGCAGCAAAATCTGCAGGCAAATAAACTCCTCTAGGAGGCTGAGAGGAATTGCAGGGCACTGTATCTGACGCCATAGAGGCTTGGGACGTTTGAGGAGAAAGCTGTGGCATTGCCTGAACAGCATCATCCTGAGAGACATTGGGCTCAAAGGGCAACAATTTATCTTTAAATTGAAGTGTTCTAGCTAAGCATGCAGCACAGAATTGCATAGGAAAAACAATTTGTGCCTCAAGGCATAACAAGCATTTGTCAAAAGACACAGAGTCTTGATTCATGTCAATAATACTAAATAAAAAATTCCCCAAATTGTAGAAATGTTTTAAATACACTGTCACGTTAAGAATTTTTAATACCACAGCCACTTAACATTATGCAAAAATTCTTTAAAATAATAAACCAATCAGGCCCCCTACACCTCAGACAGGCTGAGGTGCCTTACTGTAACACTTATACACAATTTGGCTGCCAGAAGTCTCTAAAATGATCATATAGTACAGTGTTTCCCAATCCCCGGTCCTCAAGTACCCCCAACAGTCCTCGTTTTCATTATAGCTGAACTAGAGCACAGGTGAAATAATCAGCTGATAAATGAGAGCAGGTTAGTAACCATAGTTACTGATCAGCTGATTACTTCACCTGTGCACTGGTTCAGCTATACTGTAATGAAAAGCAGGCCTGTTGGGGTTACTTGAGGACCGCGGTTGGGAAACACTGATATAGTAGATCGACACTGAAGAGACCTGAAGACACTGAAGAAGTAACATGACTGGCAGAGAGAGAGGAAACCGCAGCAAGTAAAAGGCGCACGTTTCCCTCTGCCAACAACATTGGAGCTTAATTTACACAAATGCTCAAGCAGTCCGTCAGTTAGCCTGTTCTAGCTAAGCAAGCAAAGAAAACCAACTGCCAAATTTTAAGTTTATACATAAATCCCTGTATAAAACATAAGCCACACACATACTAATAAAGTATTTCAACAAAATTAGCCCAAAGAGGAAAAACATCCCAATAAAGGAAAGATTAACCCCTAGTGTCAACATACATAATGTGCCTGCCCACTGCCAAAGAAAATCCTGTATAAAGGATTTTAAAAATGTCCCCATCTACTGCATATGACATACTCTTCTGAAGTGCAAGTATCCAAGACCTAGAAGACAAAAGCACTTAGTTGCAGTCTAGCTGTCCGGCAGGAAGACAGCTCACAATACTCCTTACAGAGACCTGTAGAAAATGAAAGAACAGAGTAACCAACTCTGGCTTTCTGTACCATGGGCAGCAATGTGTTAGGAAACAAAGCAAGGACTATCTCACAACTTCCTAACTGCTTAAAAGCCACCACTACTCTACTGAAGAGATTGACGTGGACCTAGCTAAACCCAAATCCTTGCTTGCAGGAAAAAGTACCCGAAAAAGGAATTCATTTCTTCAGACACCAAAGTTCACCTCCATTGAGAGAGGCCAAGAGAATGACTGGGGAATATGGGTAGGGGAGTGACACTTAACAGCTTTGCTGTGGTGCTCTTTGCCTCCTCCTGCTGGCCAGGAGTGATATTCCCACTAGCAATTGAATGACGTTGTGGACTCTCTATATCTTAGGAAAGAAATATTTTTGATTGAAAATTTAAAAAAGTGTTAAATTCTCTTATTTTTTTTTATATGGGCCTAAAAATTGATTGTGTTTCCTCCTTGCTCTTGGCTTAGATTACAAGTGAAGCTCGCTTATTAGTGCAGGCTGTCTATATTGTGACTCCGCACTAAGAATAACATATAATCTGGTATTAAAAGTGACTGATAAAAAGATTTACCAGAGAATCTTAAAACAGACGACATTTTCAATAGATAGTAAAGTGTGTGCTATCATCGCTCATATTGCAAGTGGTGTGTTATGTGCTCTGCTCTAGCGTATGCATTGAAAACCACATGTATAATATATTGAAAAAGTATTTTATATATATATATATATATATATATATATATATATATATATATATTAGTAGTAAAATATTGGTTTATTTTTTATAAAAAAATTAAAAGTGATTTAAAGAGATATGGCGTTGGATTGACAAGGGCTCAAATCTAT